>NW_026252157.1:0-103799 GCF_025399195.1 Umbelopsis ramanniana AG | reverse complement strand
AAAAAAAAAAAAAAATTCATACGCTGGCTGGCATAATGGAACGTCAAGTCCATACACATTTATCCATGGCTTTTATTTTGTAAATATTCCCAAAAATTCACGGTCGTTTTTTTTTTTTTTTGCGCGCGCGCCAGTGCCATTAAATGGATCTATGCACGCTCAATGGCCTCGCCCAAATCATCAAACACCTTTTTGAGAGTGGTGCGGAACGTTGTGGCTTCGGCTTCAGGAGCTGTCTTCCAAGACGAAATGCTCAATCGAATACGCTCCTTCCCGATGGCGTAATTACTGCCATAGCCTTCGGGAACAACCGGACCAAAGCCACCCCATGAATAATCGCCAGGTGAAGTATTGGAAGTGGAAAGTTTGAAGTACATGGATTGGATATAAGATGGATCGGTAAAGATGGCGGCCTGGCTGGCTTCCTCTTGCGTCATCATGCATCTCAGTCCTAATAAATGGCGATCTACTCCTCTGCCTGCTCACCCACACGTTAAGGAGGTGTCAGTTAATTAACTAGCAATAACCCGTCCCTCCCCCCCATTTCAACTTTGAGCAACCATGATACTTGCCATTGCTTGCAGCTTTCATGTATTCCAAATGAGAGCCGACGGCTTTCTGAAATAGGCTGACCTTATCACTCAGCTAAACGCAGAATGTCAATAAATGTGTGGATTTTTTGACAAGTGAAAAGATGCGGGTTTAAGGATGCCGTGGCGTCATTAGTGCCTGCTTGTTCACAATTAGACAATGTGCTTACCTTGACATCCTTGTCATCCCATGCTTTGGTAAAGGCAACAGTGTCAACAGAACACGATCGCACGGTCTCGGTTCGTCCAAGCTTGAACATACGCGTGGAAGCGGACTCGTATGTCGCACATGGCTGACCGTGCTGGCGATAGTACGCGAGCTGGTAGGCCATTTGAAGAAATCCATCAGGACTGCACTTGATTCTCTTTAAGAAATCCGAGCCGAAATCATGATAGTGTAACAGGACACTCGATAAGTTATCGATGGTCTTGGCTGCGTTGTTTTCAGCCGTAACAAGGGCATTCCCAATGGTTGAGTCAATGTTCCACAGTAACTGACGAGGGGTGGCCAGTGACACAGGGTTTGATGAATTGATGTCCTTGTTTCCTTGTTCCTCCCTACAACAATAACAACAACAACCCCACGTTTTATGATTTTTTCAACATTGTCAATTGCCATGCTCTCAACTAGACGCGGGGGCGGCATAGAAGATATCTTACCTCTTTAGGATCTCTGTAAACATCGAGCCAGGGATGACAGCGTCGGCAGGCGAGTGCTAATAATACCCATAAAATGGGGTCAGCGATGTCCGAAAAAAAAAAAGAAAGGTTCTTGGGGACCCCCAATACATCATTCATCTCGCTCTCCGCCCGCCCGCATAGAAAGAAACCCTACCTCGCCATTCACACCGGCTCGGCCGTTATTTTCCACAATAAACTGCATGGCCTTGTCAAACCAGCGGTTTCTGGCCTTTTGTCCATGAAACAAGTTAAGATGGGATTTGTCCAAATCAAGTCCAGAGGCGTAATCGTCTAGGCATAGTGCAAATAAGGATGCATCAATGTTGTCAAAGTTGCTGGCATTAGCAGCGTCTTTCGCCATGGTTTTTCGGAGCTGTAAATTATCCAACCCAAACCCATCCGTACAGCTCAGTGAGTAGAGGGAACATACGAAACACTGTTTTGCCAATGACAATCTTACCTTTGCCCAAGTCTCACGGTGTTCAGAGGTGAGTACGCCAATAGGAGGCTGAAGCTCAGTCTGGGGAAGGGAGTCGACTTGTTGCACTACTGCCTTGAGTTGACTGTATGAAATACGCCCCATCAATCGAAATGAAACGACATAAAGGCAATATAGCGTTTGCCTACCTTCTCAGCTGCTGTACAGAGGGAAATTCACCATTTTCTCCAATAATGGGAACAGAGAAGAGTTGGTCTTTGTAAATCACGGTAGCGTGCTTAGCATTCGCTGGCCAGGTTGTTACAATACGATCTCTGGGTTCGTCAGGAATACGGCTGGCTCCAAACTGATTTTTCAATTGATGCATACACATGGGTCCAGCACGCGACACATCCGGAGGAACCTGCTCCCTTTGATGTCACAAAAGCTTAAATACAATGATCTCATCCCTACAAAGACCTTTCTTTGCTGCTCTCACTCACTTGTTAATCATATCATTGAATTGTGTCAGCTGGGATAGAAATAGTGCAGCACGATCCAATTGTAAATCAGACACACGACCTTGTCCAGGAGAAGCAACAAGACCAGATGGAGGGTCAACAAATTGATTCCACCAATTCACATTAATCAAAGTAGGTTCACGGTACTCGAGGTATGCCTTGTTAAGCCACAAAGTATCGAGCCACGACTCAGGTTCCTTCTTGTCAAGTCCATGCAGGCGTTCCTGAAGTTTCTCACCTAAACCGCCAGGTCGGATGAAATCCTCCACAGCAGTTGAAGCGCGATCATAATCGGCACGGGTCAACAAGGGCAAAAGGCTTCGCTTGTAGCGTTCCGCAGTTTCCTGAAGAGTCGGGATGGGCAATCTTGGGATCTTGGCCTGGTTAGCGAAAGTAGCCAAAGTACGTCGAGCGCTGAACAAAATGGATAAAACGACGTGAGTGGAGCGAGAAAGCGTAGAGCAGATATTGCTGATGAGTGTTACTTTATGGATGCCATGGAGAATGTTGAGATGAAAAGTAGCAGCAGCCTCTGGAAGAAACGTTTCTTTGTTTTTTTTCCATGTGATTATTACTACTGCTTTCTCCACACGGTCTGTCAATCAATTTTATTTTGTGATTCCCCCGCAAACGTTTGATCGAATTCCCATTATTTTACAGCTTCATTACATTTTTCTTGCACACATTTTACATATCGGCTCTGCATTGCCATTGTCCTGCCACATACCTGCGCACATTCGTTAGTTAGTCATTGGAAACCCCGAGCGAGTCAGTTAAAACCCCCCAACAATCATCTTACCAGGTACACTAGCTGACAGCTCCTTTTTACAAGATACACATTGGAAATGATTGGGATGCCATTTCTGACCCAACGCAGATGCTGCTCTTCCTTCGATATAATCTCCGCAACCGGCACAGATATTAGACGTTTTAACATTGGACGACTTGGATGCCTTGGCATGCTGTTGGCAATAAGGTTTGCGGTCCCTCACATAGAATCGATCTGCTTCGAACGGCTCCTTGCATTCCTAAATATCCAATCACATCATCAGTTTTGAAAGGTCGGTAGTAGAAGCATCAGGTGTGAAAACTCACCGTGCAAACAAAACAGTCTCTATGCCAATCTCCGTCCAAGGCATTCACAAATTCTCCAGTCGTGATATATTCACCGCATCCCATACATTTTTGTCCAAACTTTCGGAGGTAATCTTTCTCACAATAGGCTTGGCCGTCATGTACCAAATAGCCACCGTCAAAAGGATGGCCACATTCAATGCAAAAGAAGTGGCCCGGATGATAATGCTTGCCAAGCGCACTAACAATATTCTAAAAAAGGGCAAAAGTCAATACACCTTGAAAACACGCGCCCAATTGAAACTTGACTTACCTCTTCGATAGGAGTATGACAATAATCGCATTTCACACTAAATTTCTCATGAAAGTCCAATGCGCAATAAGGAACACCGTCCTTCTCGTTATAAGCCATATGCTCCAAATGTTCACCGCATTCCTTGCATTTGAAGCAGCTGGCATGCCAACGCTTGTTCATAGCACTGATCACCACTCCACTGATGGGTTTACTGCATCCTGCACACAGAATACTCGAATAGAGAGGGTTGGGGACAGACACCTTTTCGTTTGCGCTTGGTGATGGCGATGATGGTGAAGGTGCAGGTAATTCCGTGGAGCTAGGCGGTGGATGCATGGATGGTTGTGTACTGACCTTTGGCTGTGTGAAAGGCTTGGGATGTGCTGGAGGTAACGGCTTTCCTTTGGTCAAGGAGGCTTCAAAGGCATCTTGGCTGGCCACACTAGAGCTTCGAGAAAGATTAGCCGGCTTGGCTTTCACTGGAGGAGGGGGTCTATTGGCGGTCATGCCAACAGCATTTTGTAAATTCTGAGCGCTCTTGGCAATAGGGCTAGAATCATTAAGATTTAGCTTGCGCTCAAACGGATAGGAGAGGTCGTTCTTCAGATCATCGACACTGGCCGAAGACGAGTTCTTTTGAAAACTAGTTCGGGGACTAGAGATGCTGGGAGGTCGAGGACCACGAAGGCCCGTTGAGGACGAAGCTCTTCGTTCAGACGCATAGTCTTGTGGAGTTTTAGGCGCTTGTGGTGTTGGTGCAGGAGTTTGCTGTTGAGGTGTAGGAGATGACAGGTTTTTCAAGTATTTGTCTATGACCATGTGTTAAAAGGAAGACTTCTTGGGCGAGTAGGCTTAATGTTTTCATACTTACTAAGGTCGTCTCTGGTCATGTACGACATGCTAGGCAATTCAACAAGCAAAAGCTGAGTTAAAGAAGTGACTTCAGAGCAGCGGAATGCCGGCCGCATAGGGGGATTTTCCAAAAGACGTCACAGAAATTTCCAGGTCTTTTGGCTGTTCGACATTCAACTATAACCTCCCACCTGTCTGCCATGCCTAGATCAAGGTCAAGGTCGCCACGATCTTCTCGCCGTGAACACTCTGAGCGCGATAGAGATCATCGCTCATCACACAAAAGCTCTCGATCGTCCAATAGAGACAGGAGTCCGCCTGCACGTCGATCACGCAGTCGTGCATCAGTTGAGCGTGAAGATGAATATGGCCGTAGTCGACGTCGAGACGACCGGTATGTCCCATAAGCAACAGAAGAACAGCGTTGAGAGTATGGTACTGAAAGCTATTTTACATTTACAGACGACGACGTTCCGATTCTGAAGAAGACCGACGAGATCGCAAACGCAGTAAAAAGGACAAAAAGAAGCATAAAAAGTCCAGGAAGGAGCGATATGAGGAAGAAGAGGAAGAAGAAGAGGAGGAAGAAGACCCGAGGGATCCAACGTCCACACGACCCAGATTGGATGATCTTGGTTATACCAACGTCAACAACCCATTTAACGACGTCAACCTCGAATCCAAATTTCAATGGACCAAGAAAAAGGAGAAGGATCGAAAAGCGGGACTCAATGCATCGGATATGAGACAACGTGAGAAGGACAGACGACGTGATACAGAAGAAGAACTGGCCAAATTGAACAAACGTCGTGCCGAACGAGAGATCGAAATGGAGTTGAGAGAAGAGGAAAAAGCTCGTATGCAACGTGACGCTGAATTGGCACAAATGGGTGACTGGAAAGCAAAAGAAGACGAGGTAAGCTTCCTTTATTTAAAACTGAATGGTCATATTGCCGCATCAACACTAATCACCATGACAGTTTCATTTGGAGCAAGCTAAGAAACGTGCAGAAATTAGAATTCGAGAAGGTCGCGCCAAGCCAATAGACATTCTGGCAATGAACATGCGCTTGGCCAATGAAGCTGATAAGGTCGAAGAAGAAGTTGATTTGGAAGTTGACTTGGATGAACCGTACACCATTTTTGACGTAAGTATCACTCAACGGATGATCATGGGACGTACAACATTGTAATTCTTATCTCTCCTTTGCCACTGAACTGTAGGACCTCACATTGGCGGAAACAGAAGAGCTTCATCGTGACATCCAAATGTACCTTACATTGGAGAAGAATGAAGAAAGTTTAGAGTTCTGGAGAGCCATGTTATTGGTATCTGCAGATATTCTTGAAAAGATGGTTCAAGACTCGGAACAGCGGGCATTAGGCGGTGTATCCGATTCTGTCAAACAAGATATAGAGAATTTGCTTTCCAACAAAACTTTGGATCAGCTCACAGCATTGCAAATGCAAGTCACCAAGAAACTGCAATCCAACGAGCCAATTGATGTGGAGTATTGGGAAAACCTCTTGAAGGAACTCATCATCTACAAGGCCAAGGCTAAGCTACGAGATATGCATCAAGTTCTCTTGACGAAGCGCCTCGAACAGCTTCGTCTCAGACAACGAATGGAAGCTCAAAAGGTACAAGAAGAATTGGAGAAAGTGTTGGCAATGCATGGTCAAGTACGTGGCCGTGGTGTTGAATCAGGCGAAGGTCTTGAAGCCGAGCCTGTGGATGAAAGTCTCACGGAAGAACAAGATAAGCGATTTGAGGAATCTGTTGAAGAGGAAATTGAGGCGACTACCAGTCGATATGAACGCGGCATGAGCCCTGTCTTGTTCACCAAATTATCTAACGAAGATAAGGAACTTCCCATTCTTGATCCTGAAGAAGATACGAAACATCTGGTATGTAGCTTTTATTTGACTGTGTTATATGGCTTCTATGTAAAATTAATCATCTATTTGTAGTTGGAAGCAAGACGCAAAGTCATGTCTAGCAAGGTCATCCCTGCTAAATCCAAACCTAAGGCTATCGTCAAACCTGATGAAGTGGCGGCTGGAATGGCAGCCTCCATCGCCTCGGATGTTTTGTTTGACCAGGAAGCAGCCAAAGGCATTGATGAAGATGAAGAAATGTTCAATATCGAAACAGAGTTGGCAAAGGAGGCTTACTTATGGCAAGACAAATACCGCCCACGCAAACCAAGATACTTCAATCGTGTTCACACAGGTTACGAGTGGAACAAATACAACCAAACGCATTACGATCAGGACAACCCGCCACCAAAAGTTGTACAAGGCTACAAGTGAGTTTATCATACCTGTTTGAATTCAGTTAAAGAATATTTCTTTGGTCCTAATCGATGAACCCTACAGGTTTAACATCTTTTACCCTGATCTCATCGATAAATCCAGCGCGCCGACCTATTTCATTGAAAAGGATCCGGGTACCAACGAGACGGTTACCATTCGGTTCCATGCTGGACCGCCCTACGAGGACGTTGCTTTTCGTATTGTAAATCGAGAATGGGAATACTCACACAAGAAAGGGTTCAGAAGTGCCTTTGACCGCGGTATTCTGTCTCTACACTTTCACTTTAAGCGAGAATTTTACAGAAAGTAATTCTGTCTGTGGTGTTTTTTTTTTTTTTGGCTCGCTTGTCAAAAATTAATAAAAAAATAAAAAATAAAAAAGAGATCGCAGTGCTTCATACCAGTAAGACGAAGGCAGAATGTGGTTCTCAAGAGTTCGATTGAGCCTATGTAGGACACAGACCTCGATAGGTTTGTTTGTTGTTTGCGGCTAAAGCGCCTTTTTACATTCCTTGTAAACGTGTCTCAATAACGAATGATGTCAATCAATAGCAGCGTTCCAACGGAATTTCGCCTCAGCATCCCACCAGCATAATAAATTCAATGTCTTGACCAAACAACTTCGACAGCAAATCCAAAGCAAGGATGTCATATTATACGAAGCCCCAAGCACCGTTCACCGAACATTTTTCTTCATGTACATATCAGCTGGAGTGCAATTGTTATTTTGGTAAGTCCACTGTTTCCCAGGTTATATGGGTTGACAGGGTTTCCTAACAGAGTGTAATTTTTCTTTAGGGGAAATCTAGCCAGTCTAGCCTATGTATCATATGGTAAAAAGGAAAGGTGAGCTTAAAGGACAGTCTTTTTCTCGGGTCCCTTCCCTTTTGTTGATGAGTTATCCCAGTGATGAAGAGGATTCCCCATATGTACTCGCGCCAAAACCTCAGCGTCTTGGCATAGCTTCTGGACTGGTTGCTGTTGGCGTTGGTATCTCAGCTGCCATGTGCCTTTATCCTTGGAGGTAATATGTGTTCTGGATTCCGGAAAGCACAAACACTACTTGCAATCTAATTGGATGTCTCCTTAGGTACATCAACCGATTGTCGTTACTCAAAGGCGGCAATATGGTCCGACTGGAGACGTGTGCGAAAGGCCTCGCCAGCCATAAAGTCAAGGAATACCCCATAAACAAATTGGCGGCATCGCAGCGGGTATATACCGGCGTCGGTACGTTGTCGTTTTTGATCTAATTGCTTAACCAACTGGGTTTATTCATTTATCGTATGATAGGACCTCGTGGGACCGATGCCATCAATTCGACATCATCTTACGTGTTTCTAAGATCTGAGCGTGAACGGATGGGGTACATTTTAGATAGAAAGGGAAACTACCTTGATCCTAGAATCTTTGACGGTCTGTTCCAACGATGACGAAAGGACTTAATTACATCACATTTTGAATAAATGGCAAAATTGAACGATAGAACGTAACCCAATGGGAGAGTTTCAATTAATTTCTTGCTCTTTGTCATGTGCGAACTCAACGTTGAAAGAATGTTGCACATGCGAAATCGGCCAATAGTGAACGAAGATCGATCTAGGTTCTTAGATTGGCAATGGCTTCCTTGGGTCTGGGTCGGGTCCTGCCTTACTCCAACAAAGTATTTTTTTTTTTTATATCCATGACCACCTAAATTTACTTTTTACTCTGACATTGTGTAAAACATTATTGGACCACGTACTAAAACGAGAATTTAGCGAGGGAGGTACACGTACATCGTGCCATTGTTTCAAAGACTCAATATCCGTAATCATTACACTATGGATTTGCCATTTATGGAAAGTGAGCCTGTTTTTCCAAAAGGCGCGAGAGAAAAAAGAGAAAACATGCACGCAGAGTCTTCAGATTTCTCGCAATGACGCATTGGTTACGTCCGTGGAGTAAAACAGCCATGAAATGTCTATAAAAGCCGGCCAACTCTGCACTTTCTGTCTCGATATCAAATTAACTACTAAACAATTAACAATGGCCGACGCTGGACGCAAAGATTTCTCTCAACAAGCTAAGGAATCCCTTAAGCCCGATTCCCAAAAGACCTACACCGAACAAGCCGGTGAACAAGTCTCCTCCGGTGTTGACCGTGTCCAAGGTGCTGTTCTTCCCAACTCTGAGAAGAGCGCTCACCAATCCGCTTTCGATAGCGCCAGAGGTAACAAGGACGATGCCAAGCACGGTGAAGGCATTCTTGACAAGGCCAAGGACAAGCTCGGTCTCAACAACTAAATATCTGTTAAATACTCGTGTGATACTGAATAATCTTATTTAATATCAACATTGTCAAATAAATTTGTCTATATGATTTTGTATGAAAATTCTCTGTCTTTTCACATCAATGCTTGGCGTGGTTTGCTTGGTACCAAGAAGTCTTATATCTGTCAATCGAGCGATGTGTGCGTGTTCTAAGATCCTGTGAATGTTTACTTATTTCACAACATCCAGTAACGATACGTGTTCCTTCAAAAAATGTACCGTGGGAATATGGTAGTTTGGCTTCATTTTGCGCGACTGTGGAGTATGTTCATGCAATGGATGTGAATACTTTAGTTCTACTGTAGTGAACACTTGAAAAGTTTCGTATGATAAGATGTGGCGTATTCTGCAGGCCTACATGCCATTCTACACTTTCCATGAATATTCTGAACCGTTTCACTACGAATTTCATGGCTCTCACTTCATGCAATTGTTAATGCAAAAAAAAAAAAAAAAACATCTCAATGTCCTAGCTATGTTCAATTAATTGATGCACACTGGGAAATCATAACTGCCCATAACAGAACAATTCCAATAGAACAAAGATTTTATGGTGGTCAAGCAAAGGCGTTTCTGCATTCAGTCGGTTTTCGCCCATTAGGAGGTGCTTAAAAAGCACCCCTGCAATCCATTTCCTTTCAAGCCATTTTATGACGTTGGTCGACAGTCGACTTTGAAGATGTACGTTTCGAAAATATTCTTTAACGTTCCGTGAATAACCCCTACTGTTGCGCACCAAGAAATGCAAAATGAATATCTGTCTCGCATATTAGCGGTAAATACGTTTTGATTGGCGCGCCTTTCATTCAGGATAAAACATGACGTTGTAAATCCAAAAAAAAATCCGACTAAAATACCCTAGGACTTCAGGAGAATCGTAGCTTCTGCATCAACGTATAAAGGGCGGTTTCATAGCCATCCACCAACTATACCGCACTATTACTACATATCTCATCAAGTATGGCTGACGCTGGACGCAAAGGATTTGGACAGAAGATGGAAGAGACAATGACTCCTCAGTCTCAAAAGACCTATGCTCAGCAAGGTAAGGAACTGAAAATTCGAGAAGGGAGCAATATTGGACTCAGAGATATGAACGAATAAGAACTTCTGTATTAACGCTTACCTTCATAAAAAGGTAAAGAAGCTCTCACTAACGGATATGATAAGGTGCAGGCTGGAATCACTCCGGATTCGCAAAAGTCTGCTCATCAAAGTGCTTACGACTCCGTCAAGGGCCACGCCGACGACCAAAACAAGAGCATCTTGCAGTCTGCTAAAGAGAAGATGGGAATGGAATAAATGCCATTCGTATGTAATAATACCATTCATCTGGAATTATGACTTTGTATAAAAACTTCATATATTACGAAATGTGAAAGTCAATAATAAAAATATCACATAAGAATATGGCATTAAAGTCTGTCATGTCAAAATCATTGTTTTACTAAAAGAAGCTCGCAGGTGTGTAACTGCAGTAGAAATTAATCATTGTTTGACTGAAGCAACACCGATGTCAGTCGCTTTCATTTAGTTGCATATTGCTCCATTTGAAAAAGTCATCACCATGGTATAATATGTTAAATACAAGGTCATGACGGCGTCGTGTGTATTGAAGATGACCTCGGCAGCTGAATAGAAAAGCTAATTCTCCCCTAGCCAGGTCTGCTATACCGCCGGCTATTTTTCGAAGTGAGGATTTTTTTTTTTCCCAATCTCTCACTTTAGCCATGCCCCAAAAAGCCCGCCAAATGCTTCAGCTATTCACATTTTATCAAACCGATTGTCCCGACCATTCCATTTTTCAATTTAACGTCCTCGTAGATGTATTTGTCCAGCATACATATTTGCTACTTGAGACTAGGGTTGTATCTATCTACACTATAATGATTTTGATATCTGTTTTTGGGGGTTATCATTCCATTGGATTGGTTTTGGCATCTTGGGGGACCTTATTATCATTACGGGTCTTGGGAGTCGAGTTTTGCCTTGACAGGGATGCTTTAACGTTTCCAATCTTGTACTTGATATTACGCATGATTGCATTGCCTGAACGCATTTGCCTGGACGGCGTAGTACCCACACATTGCTCATAAGAGGGTGGCAAGTCTTCGTATTCGTGCTCATAATCGCTGTCATCGTCGTCAACCGGTGGAGGCAGTCTAGCTTTAGACAGTGGTGCTTCTCGCTTTCCAGCTTCAAGGCTTGCGCGATACAATGGCATAAGGGCTTCCTCCGGGTTAGCTACTAGGTAAGTCATATTGATGTTGAATGTAAAGTTGGTTGGTAGAGAAGAAAAATAAAACTGTTGTGAAAATTAATCCCTTTATTTATTGCTTTGTTTATATACTATGGGATGGCGCTTTTGTCATTGCCAAGATCCGTGCTGATTCGTTTAACTTCCTCCGCTGTTAGAGCCTTCTTCTCTCTCAGCCTCCTATCCGAGATCCAAAAAATTAAAGGTTATTCGGGTGTCACGACCTAAATAGCAACTCAGTGGCTAATCAATGTTCCTTTACCGCTTTCGTTTGGCAGGTTTCATCATTTCATTGTGGTAGCTTGTGATGTCAAAATCTTCGATCTTCACAACTTCTTGCTGTGAGTCCATGGGCGTAGTGACCAAAAGCTCCGGGCTCATGGGTGCAATAGACTCTCGCCGATCAGACTATAATGAAAAGGTGTTAGATGCTGAGATTCTAATTGGGCTTTGGAGCAGCTAAATAATCGCCTACCACCATTGTTTCACTGGCTTTGGTTGCTGGTGCAATTTCGTCGGACTGGCTAATTGTTGGAGCGGAAGGGTCTACTTGCGAGGCTTCATCTATAAACGGATTAGTGATGTCATTTAGAGCTGAGACAGATCCTTCATCAAACTCCTAGGTAAAAGTGTTAGCATTTCCATCATCATAGAACGTGAAAGAAGGATAAACTTTACCATATAGTCGTCATCTATAGCATGAATCACAGGAGAGGCTGGCTTGGGTGATAGCGGAATAACGTCCGACGATGGTTCATTCAATGGCGGGGCTGCGTCCGATTCTGGTTCCATTATTATCAATGATTCCTCGGCTTGTATGGACTCCACATGTTCATCTTGTGATATGCT
Organism: Umbelopsis ramanniana AG; assembly: GCF_025399195.1. Taxonomy (NCBI): domain Eukaryota; kingdom Fungi; phylum Mucoromycota; class Umbelopsidomycetes; order Umbelopsidales; family Umbelopsidaceae; genus Umbelopsis; species Umbelopsis ramanniana. Next base: position 91,633 of record NW_026252157.1, on the reverse strand, counting down.
GTTATCATTTGCGACCGGCGCAACTGAGAGTTGAGAAGCTGATAAATTCATAGGCGACGATGCGAGACTTGAGTTGGGATGGGTCAGCTTAGCAAATTTTTTAAACAGCATTCGAAGTCTTTGTTCAACTTGTTGGTGCTCAGTACTCCATTTTCGAGAGCAAGCTAGTTTCAAAAGTTTTCCCATTCCTGTATCCTATTGTAAATCAGTAGTCAGTAGCCTGTTACAATGCTCCAAGGTCTACATGTGCTAGAATTGTACCTTAACAAGTTCAAATGTAACATTTGGGTATGCTTCAATTTCCTTGATGATTTGATTAACTTGAGAGCCATCCAGCTGGAATGTAGTAGAAAGATCAATAAACATAAAATGTATTGAGTAGCTGTTCAAGTATACTGACCTGATCATCTTTCAAAACACATCGCTGTAATCTTCTTCGCAACTCTAAAAACTCGTTGAACCGACCAGGATCATCTGTAAGCCGAAGCTTCTTGATTGGTGTTGTGATGTCACTTGATGGAGCTGGCCGACTGATTTTATTATGCCTGCCGCTTGGAGTGTATGGTTTGGTATTTTCCAACCGAGCTGCTCGTGATCGTTTTGAATCTGCTGGGGCTGGAGGTTGTGCATTCAACTCTTTCGTTAGCTGAATAGATCTTCGGACTGCATCAGCCTTTTCATTCTCGAGTTGAACAATCTGCGATCGACAGTGGTGATATCAGGAATTTCTTGCTCATTTGTCACCTTTATCACAAAGAAAGATTATTACCTTGCCCATTAGGCTTTGTTTTGTTGTCAGTTGGTCATTCACCGTGGCTTTCAAGTTTGTGACTTCAAGTTGCAAGGTTTTGTTTTTCATGTTCAACTTAACGGTTATGAGTTAGCAGCGAAAGATGGTAGAAGTTTACTGATAATTCGAGGCAATGCAATAGTACTTACTTGCTCAATAACAAGAGACATGTCCATTCTCTTCTTATTGGCACCCTTTTGGTCTTTTGAAACATTCTGCTTATAAAATGTCAATCATAAACGCTCCATACAGTCTGTTGTGTTGGTTGGCTCTTACCTCTTTATCCGTAGAAGCCATGTACATAGCTTCAATGTTTCGAAGTTCATCAGACATTTCCGAAGTGACTTGTTGCCTGATGTTAGACTCTATCGTGGCACAGCGTGTTTCCGCATCAATCCACTAAAAATGCTATGAGAAAGCGCGCTGATGAGGTTTGATGCGTTGAAAATGGACTTACCTTGCCGCGTACTTCTTCTAATTGAGCTAATAGTGCGTTGACGAACGGATCGGAGCCGTCTTCCGTATCATCGTCGTCTGATTCATCTGCAGTGTGTTCAGCAGAGGCATCGAAGACAGACCGATCATGCGCTAATATTATCTCCACATTAGTAATTTGGGCTAAGCATCGTAATATGACTAGATATTACTTACCCAGAGACAATTCATTTGCTGTCCGAAGTCGTCGAGCTGAAATATATCAACGTTAAAATGGCTCAGTCTCTTTGAGTGTGATAAAGCATAGACTTACTAGCTGTGGTGACATCAGTCAGATCAAGCTTAGGATGTACACGTCGCCATGTGGCTACATCCTTTGCAACAGCCGCGAATTTCATTACATGACTATTCTCATCGAATCCGGTGTCATATGGGTTGACATTTACTATCATGACCTGCGATATATTTGGCGTGAGAAGACGATAAAGCAGGTAATAACTACAATATTATACTTACAGCTTTGCCGTCACCTTGGAATGAACTTTTGAACAGATCGGTCAATTTGCTATGCCTGAATGGTACGATAGCAGGTTTCTTTGACATCATGGATTAGCATTTAACAAGGAAAAGTTCTATATTTTTGCTGACACAACTTACCTTGCCTATATCCACACGCTTTTGATTGAGTCTCAAAATATCCATACACTGACCTAGTACCATCAAAGATTTGTTTATATTGCCCGCCTCCTTCAACCTTTGACCGCTGTTCAAAGTATTGCGGTGGCGTTCAGATCCGGCCAAGTCGACAATCGAAAGCTTGGACAGCGTAGCATAGCTTGGATCCTGTCATCATCGTTCATCAGTACGATATATCATCCATGATATCAATATCAATGCTGCCTCTCACCTCAATAATGTAATTCTTATCTTCAATCATGACACGGACAACCTTAATCGTGAATATACTGTGACTTCGGCTACTGGTATTGTTGAGCAAGGTCGAATAGATCGCGCGGTTCCGTTGACCTTCATGAAGGATGGCATATGCTTCCTGTATTCCGAATTTAATGCGAATAAGAATTAAAATGTAGCAGAGAACGCCAGTCCCAGTGTATGCTTACCTGGAGATTGTGTACTCGAACTTCCGTCAGTCCAGAAATGTACTTGTGCTCTCCTCTAAACTCATATTTCAATGGTAGAGAAGTTCGCCTGGAGTCATGAGATGGCGAAACCAAGAGATCGTAGATTTTCTCGGTATATATTTCTGAATAGGATACCCAGATTCCGTACTCAAATTTGGTGTCTATTGGGACGACTGTTGGAAGCGTAGTCAGATACATATTTCATTGCTCTCTTCAAGTCAATATAATTTTCTCACCTGTTCGATCTCGTTCTTCGTAATCTCGCATCTCATTTTTCATGTTGGGATTCTGTTGGAAGCATTTTGTTAAGTAAGAAGACTACCAGTATACAAATGACGAGATTACGCACCGTTGAGTCGGGGTGAGCCAGTCGGTTTTGACCAATACGCTCTAAAATATCTCGGCATTCTTCTTTTTCGTCTTTGTATGGCACAATAAGACTATGCATCATGGGTTTGAGCTGTAGCACGAGAAGATTAGTTCCATCGTTGTTATAAATTGAGTATTGCAACGTTATCCGCTCGCCAACCTTTGAATCGTTTTGGTATTCCTTGATGCTGTTGAATATAACATCCAACGACCTTGGCAAGATACCACTATCGTTTTTAGTTCCTTGTATACTATATGTTTTTCCAGAATTTGTGACGCCATATGCAAATAACAATGCATTCTCGCCGTTCAAAACGTCTTCAACTAGCGGTAATGCGGTTTCATCAAAGAAGTGCTTTTGCGAGACGTCTTCGTGAAAGATCTTTGTAAATTTGTATCGCTCAGGCGCTCTGTTACGTGTCCTGTACGCATTGGAATGCTTTGGAGGAAGGCTAGGTCAGTTACAGCTTTTCCGTTTCAAGACATATCTAAATTTTGACGTACCTCTGGCGGGAGCATAGATACTTCTACGTCGCTGACTGCCTCCATGTAGGGATTCTTTTCAGTTCCTTGCTGAAGATTCGGCCTTATTCGCAGGAAAGCTTTTATGGGCTCGTTCTCAGGATCGTATGTGTAGAAGGAAGTATTAGCTACATTAGTGCCAGCCAAAGCTGCAAGGGAAGTAATGAGAGGCTGGCCAGGTCGAAGGGGTGTTTCACTCGTAGAGTTTCGAGTGGGTGAAAAATGCATTGGGGTTCTGAATGGTGCCCGGCTAGGTGTTCCGGGGCCATTGGTCATGCGTTTTTTTGAAGGGGTGTAGTCTGTTTCTCGTCGTGGTGTACGAGTTGGTGTCGTAGGACAGTTTTCAGCTGTTGAGCTGGTAAACACAGAAAGAAGGTGAGTTCTCCCATAGCCAACTATTATGATTGGTATATTCTTGACAATGAATCCTTACCTGAGCATGGTCGGGTGTATTGTCAAGTTAGTGAACGCGACCGGTCGCGTGCATCCAACTCACGGACGCGAGCGGCATACTAAGTAGCAGTCACACAGTGCAAAGTACCCAGCCCGCCAGGTCAGTGGCTTGCAGTCTGAGCGTTATTTACCTCTCTGAAAACGTGTAGATAGCAACAACAACAATCATTCAGCAGTAATCATCTTGATATGATCCCTAATGTCAATATCTGACCTGACAATGAATTTATCGCCTTGTTTTGATGTAAATGCTATGGTGTGTTAAATTTCTATACAAGTTCGCCTATCAATCATGGTCATCTCACTTGAGATGACACTATCCCATGAAACCACTTACAGCCATGCTCGTAAGCCAATATTTAAAAGAGGGGTGTTTGTTTGGCTTCGTCATTGCAAATGAACGGACGAAGCATTGATATCGTGCAGCCAAGTCCGATCCGCATAAACGGTCCATCTCAGCTCTCAAGACTAGATGAGCACCTGCTTCCTCACTAGTAAAAAACGTTGTACTAGATTTATAAGAAAGAAAAAGTACCTCGTTTACCATGTATAAAACCAGACAACGCACTATCAGAAGGATACACTTCATCATGACACTATTGTTCATGGAAGTAGCGATTTGTCCAGCGTATATATTGACCATTGAGGTACTCTCAACAATTTCTTGATCCTTTATTATCTATAATTTTTGACCTTCTTTTCATACAAACTTTCATATCAATCGGTAACTTGATTTTAAGCGAAAATATGGCAAGTCAAAGTTACAAAATGTAATTCTCAGACGTCAAAAAAATTTCTTTAAAATTCCGATCCCTCCGACCATCAGCAATTTTTTGCCATATTTGAGCTTTTGGATCCAACTGTTTTTTCTTTTCTTTCTTTTCTTCTAAACAACTATTTACAGTTGAACATCTTTTCTAATGCCTAGAAGATCAGAGACGAATTCTTCTGTGATAGATGAGCAAATGGTGCCGATGAAGGCCATGAAGACCCGTCGTAGTATAACTGGACAATCTCCTAAACTCAAGCAATTGTCTAACTTTAACGACGATGGCACGGTCAGCATACAGTCCGTCACCAGTTCTCAAGGGACCGAAGTGCCAGAGAAACCACATGAATTGAAGAGAGCATTGAAAGCTCGCCATGTAAGTAGATCCAGACTACAGTCAGCATGAACACCATTCTATACTTCTTCGAACTAACGAGCGGACAACCTACGCAATGCAGTTAACTATGATATCGTTGGGTGGTACTATTGGCACAGGATTGTTCTTGACTTCAGGCGCATCGATTGCCCAAGCCGGTCCTGGAGGTGCTCTTGTTGCATACGCTATCACTGGTGTTATGGTGTATTTCATGATGGAATCCCTTGGTGAAATGGCCACCTACCTCCCTATTTCTGGCAGTTTCAATAACTATGCCGGTCGTTTCCTCGATCCAGCACTAGGATTTGCTTTTGGATGGAACGTACGTTCATGCTGAGTCCCACTTTTTTTTTTTTTTTTTTCGTTTGACAGTTTAACTCAGACGTTTACCGATAGTACTGGTACAATTGGGCTGTTACTTTGGCTGTAGAACTATCAGCAGGATCTATTATCATGGCTTATTGGCTACCAGATGTACCCGGCTGGATCTGGTCACTTATTTTTTTGATTTTCATGCTTGCACTGAACTTATTTTCGGTCAAAGGATATGGTGAGTGAGGAAGGATGGCCAAAAGTGAATAAGCGGAGTTTCGATTGACTGATCTCATTCTGACTATCAACCTCAGGTGAAACGGAATATTGGCTGGCACTACTGAAGGTCATAACTGTCATTATATTCATCATCGTCGGTATTTTGGTGGCAAGCGGAGCTGTTGGAGGACATGTATATGGCTTTGAAAATTATGAACTTGGCGCATTCCAAGGAATGGGTGTTTTCACCACATTTTTGTTAGCGGCTTTCAGTTTTCAAGGTTCTGAACTAATTGGTGTCATTGCTGGAGAAACTGAAAATCCTCGCAAAATGGTGCCTCGAGCTATCAAGCAGGTTTTCTGGAGAATCTTGTTATTCTATATCTGTTCCTTGTTTATCATCGGTCTGATCATTCCATATAATGATCCATCCCTGCTATCTGCCAGCGTTGAAAACATCGCTACGTCGCCATTTACTCTGGTTTTCCAAAAGGCTGGTTTAGCTGGCGCTGATGGTGAGTTCGGTTACTGCATATTGCAAGTACGATAGATTGACCTAACATATCATATTGCAGATTTTATGAATGCGGTTATTCTTACCACCGTATTATCGGCTGGTAACTCTGGATTGTATGCATCTAGCCGAACATTGTTCGACTTAGCATCTGAAGGTCGGGCTCCCAAAATCTTCACAAAATTGACCAAACAAGGCGTACCCATCTATTGTGTCCTTTTGACTACCTTGATAGGTGGATTGGCATTTTTGTCTTCTCTCTTCGGAAATGGTAGGTTAAGGGGTAACATTGAGGTACCTTGTGCGGCTACTGACCTTTTAATGATATAATTGTAGGTGTGGTATATCAATGGCTGATTTCTATTTCCGGTGTTGCTGGACTGATCGCTTGGTTGAACATAGCAGTCTGCCACTTCCAATTCAGACGAGCCTATGTCTTGCAAGGCTATAGTGTTGATGACCTACCATTTAAAGCACGACTTTTCCCGTTCGGCCCTATCTTCGCCTTTGCGGTGTGTACATTTGTTTTAGTAGGACAAGGTTATTCGTACTGGTCAGTGGATCCAATCGATCCTGTATCGCTAGTCGCTTGCTACATTGGCGTACCCATTGTCGTCGTGCTCTATGTTGGCTACAAGGTCATCATGAAAACCAAGTTTATCCCATTAGCAGAGGTGGACTTAATAACCGGTCGAGAAGAGATCATTTTGTAAGTTGCATAGATTCATTTATGGCTAGAAAAGTTCTTGTGTTAAACAGTCGTATTTTATCTAGGCACAATGCAGAATTCGAAGGCCGTAAGAGAGATGACCCACTTGAAGGTGTGAGCATACTCAAGCCTTCAACATGGAAACGTGTCCCTAAAAACCTTCGATCCTGGCGTGATGCAATTCACAATTAGGTTGGTCCAGACGGAGGAAAAGATAGAATAGATTGTTTTGTTTCTTGTCTACTTGCTGGTTTTGTTTTCTCACTCAATAATGTATATTCGCGTCAAAAGTTAACATCATGTATACCTCAACCCATATAGAATACTATATTCAACAATAAATCGGATTCATACTGTTATTTTTTATTTCGCATGTTTGCGAGTCTATATTTCAAAATTACAACTCATTTCCTGGCAGCTCTGAGTAAACGGTATAACACTAAGTAAGTTAGAAGCTTGAGCCGTCCTCAGCTCCCCAGGAACTGATAAAGACATTCCTCCTGGATCCATCGTACGGTCGCCGTCCATGTTGGACAGCAAAATTATCAATTAATAGTACATCGCCATGTCTCCACTGTACATCGTAGCAAAGTTCTTGCTGAATTTCAATAATTCGATGCAATTTATCCTCTGGGAACGGAGAACCGTCTCCGAAAGTGACGTTGCTCAAATGAAGGGCTTCTGGATGTAATCTTTTGTGGCGGCAGCTGTATAACAGAAAGAAAAGGTTAAGTTGACTATTTTATAGGATCTGGCGGAGGATGTGGTGAGGAGGAAAAAGGTGACCTACATGATCTGATGGTTGTTTGTTATGTGATTAAACCATACTTTTCGGCCATGCTGAGGGTGAACTCGTATCGCTGGCGCTCTCAGCTTTGTCAGCAGCCCTTCGTTTGGAAGCCATTCCCAGGTCAAACCAAGTTTTGTCATTTCGTTCTGCAGAACAGCATAAAGTAGGTTAATATAATGCATGTCGTGGAGGCGCCACCTTTAAATAAAAAAATTGGGTCCTTACCTCGGCTTGCTTTTTTGTGCTGGACCACAAGCTATTTTTCCAACCCCTTCCATTCCCGTCGTTCATGTCATACTCGGACATATATCTTGTGTACAACACACCCTGATTGACATGCTCTAGATTAGTCATGACTGTCATATTGCAATTTCAACAGATAGGAGCTAGGCATTACCTTGGCTTCCAGTTCTCTGACGAATTCCGGCATTTCCTTTTCGATTCTGTCGTGCAAGTCGATTGACGACAAGAGCATTGTCTCTCCTCCGTTGGCAGCAGGCTGTTCACAGAAAAAGAGAACATATCTAGGATATTCAGTGGATTGAGCTAACTCATGATGAAGGAAGATATACAGGCTAGCATCGATTTCGCATTCCGTGTAGACTTCGATAGCATGTTTGTGGCGGATAGCGGCGCCGTTGATATATCTGAACTTTGGAAAGTTGAATGCTCGTGCAAAGAGTGAGAACGCCTCAGGTACATCGAGTGGCATTGATCTAAGTAAGACTGCACCATGTTGCTGCAAGCAATCTAATATTGCCGGTTTGTAATCCTTGATCCAACTGACTGCATCTTCTTCATTAGATATCATGTTGTCGTCGTTTGACATGATGAGAGGAAATGGTTGCCCAGAAAAGGACTTCAAGTCCTCGGATATTGTTGCTCTCATGTCCAGATAGGTCGACTTATTGCTAGTGCGAATTGTTTGGCGTTCCTTTTTTTTGGATTTTTTTTTAGGCAACGCAGGGAGAGGGTTTCTATTGGGAGAGTATGGAACCAATGTATAAAAAATAATAAAACAAAGAGAGAAACCAGCTTTTTTTTTTTTTTTTGGCCTGCTGAGTAAAGAAGTCGTCGAGGAACAAAGGTAAGGAAGCGGTGAGGTGGACCCGAAACCATATAATATAATTATTTCTATTGTATGTGCTTACAAGTGCTTGCGCAAGCTTGGAGGACGAAATTGCGTGATCTCCAATTCAAGCCCAGTCCCATCTCAGCTGCCAATCGAGCACAGACATTGAGGTTGGAAAACTCTCCCATGATCACCGCTCAACAAAAATTGGTAAATGGGTTGTTGTACACCATTATTCCGAGAAGATGTTAGTCCGTTTTGGATTCAATTGCGTTCAAGTCAATTGCAGCACCTTTGGTCTGCTGCGATTCTGAAAACCGTCAACGAGAGTTTGGCCATAAAAGTCTCTACTCGTTTAAACTATACTAGCCAAGGTCAACCCGAGCCATTGCATGTTCTATCATGTTCAACTTTGGATGGCATGCATGTGTCGAGCGGTCATTTCGATTGCGGTATGCAGACTGTATTATACCGGAGTGTAGAATGGCGGCTTGGCCTTGCGATGATTGGCCCGCCTTGGCCATAACGCAATTCGTGGCACCGAAGTAACAACTAGAAAACTTTGCAATACGGCTGAACTCTCTAGAAAGATCAGACTTTTTATATCGCCACTTTCCGTCGCAGAATGGTAAAAAAGAGAAATAGGAGTCTAATCTTTCACCGCAGGTGCCATTACTTTCTGGTAGCGAAGATGAATAATCTTATGCATATAGCTATAACAATTAACTGATATCATTAGATAAAGCCATAAACTATTGTTATGACAGACCAAGTTTTCCTATTGCCCAGATATCTTATCAGCGTCTGAGGAATCTATAAACAAAATTGCTATATCGATACATAATTATGTGGACCATTTGAATAAAGTGACTCTCAGGTACCTATGATAAAATAGGGCAAGATATGGCTCCCAATTCTACTTTGGAATAATACAGTGAAGAATAAAATGTGTGGTAAAGGATTTTACCAGCGTTCAGAAACGATAGCTTATTTCAAGAGCAATTTCTATCAGAATAGGGTTCAACGTCGATGTACATCGATCGCCTTGGTCAACTCATTACTAGTCATGTGATCGCCAAAGCATGGCGAGGTAAAAATGCTGTATCGCGGGGAAATTTTTTTGGGGATTTTTTTTCTGTTTTTGCAGAGTACGTGAATCTCGATGGCCACAGTTGAAGACATAACCAAAGCCAAAAGGGCTTTGACTAAAGCTGGCGAAGATGGTAGAATTAGTGTATGTTGATCGCAATAAGACTTCTTTCGATTCTCATTAAGTAGAATCTCGTGGCATGTTTGCCTCCACAATGAACAATTTTGTAATTTCTATTGAACGATCTACTAACCGACATGCGTGATGCCAATCACATACCAACCTACAGGACCTGATGAATGTTATGGATAGACTAGCCAAAGTCAAGGCTACTCAAGATCTACTGAAAGTAAAATCATGGTGTACCTGTCAACTGACAAACTTTCCAGTGCTAACTTTTATCACCATTTTCGCTTATAGAAAACGGACATTGGTAAAGTTCTCGGAAAACTGAGGACACACTCCGATGTTGCTGTATCCAGACGAGCCAAAGAAATTGTGAAAAAATGGAAAGACGATGTGATGTCTACGCCGCAACCGAAGGCTCCAGCGAAGGTTGACCCTCAGCCTAGTAAGTTTCCGAACCAACAATGATTCAGTTCACTATCAGTGTATTCTGATCTCTATCTTTAGCACCAAAATCCAATAGTACTACACCGTCAGCTGCATCATCAATAGCATCAAGCCCTAATACGCCATCCGACGCACCTGTTGTTGCACGCACTGTGAAAGGCGATGAAATGCGAGTGAAGCCAACAGGAAATACCCCTCGTGACAAAACCATAGAAATGGTGTATGCTGCTATTGGCCTTGGAAGCTTTGCTGGTAGGATGCGAAAATCAATTAGCCATGAAAAAGGTCGATGACACTGATTTTTACATGTTCTCTACTAGACTCCGATCTGCTTATGAAGCGTGCCGAGAAAATAGAACTTACTTTGTTTGAAGACTATGGAGGCGTTACAGATGGATATAAGAACAAGGTTCGATCTCTGATTCTCAATCTCAAAAATAAGCGAAACCCTGGTCTACGAGAGAGTGTCGTTAGTGGTGAGCTTAGTATCAAAGAGCTTTGTACCATGAGCATAGAGGTAAGCGCCATAGTCGTGTGAGATTATTCTTTCCATTGTGAGGATCTGATTATTGATAATGCCTGATAGGATATGGCATCTGAGGAGAAGAAAGCTCAGGACCGCAAGTTGGCTGAAGAAGCCTTGTTCAATGCTAGAGGCGCTGGATCGGCTCAAGCAGAAACGGACATGTTTATGTGTGGTAAATGCAAAGGTCGTAAGACTACTTATTTCCAGGTACGTTCTTTTTCGATGCTAGAACATTGTATACTTCATTCTGCTGACTGGCCATAATTCCTAGATGCAAACTCGTTCTGCCGATGAGCCGATGACGACCTTTGTTACCTGCGTTTTGTGCGGAAATCGCTGGAAGTTTTGTTAACTTTGCAATTTCGCCATCAAGCTTTTGCCACTGTACATTGTATGAAAAAAAAGAAAAAGTCAATACGAAGAAAGAGAGTTTAGCATATTCTGCGGTTAAGGTCCTTGCCCTTTGTTTGCTCATGATTGTATTATTGCCATAATCTATAGGCTGCGATGTCACTAGCAATAGCGAATTCCTCTTTCCATATAAAACAATAAGAATTCTAATGTTGAAGACGAAAAAATGATCTTGTGTCATACTGTAATGCCGCTTCTACAGAATATAACATGCTACCGGTAGAGACTTTGATCGAAGAGGAATGCCAGCCTGGAACATGGAAACGAAAGCGTGTTTGATGACGCTGATAGTCCCGTTGAGAAGTTGATGGATGTTGATACTATTATGGTGGCACCACAACAGATATTATCAGTAGTGTCCGCAGTGGTCGTTAAACTCTCCACCAAACGGGTACGTGAACCAAAGACGACAGGACCATACAGATGATACACTGCGCATCAAAGCGAACAATTGATTGACTACATGATTGAGCAGGGAAAGACTGCAAAAGACCCGCCCGTTTGATTGGGATCAACATTAGGACAGCATGGTCATTATCTTGAAAAATGCAATGACGGTGAGTAACGACGTCTACCGGTAAGTGGCAAAGAGCCAGAAGTCGGACGTAAGGCTAAGCTAACAGAGAATCATTCCAATTTCCTGATAGGTTATGTTGATGAGCACCCGGGAAGCTGTATTAATCAATAAACAGTATATGATGTAGCCAATTCTGTGTTATAGGTAATGAATCAAATGTGGTATGTTTATTAAAGACTTTCTGATATAATCCTTCATGATATCTAATATGGCGAAAAGTAGGGACGGTAGGTCCTCAAATCCACCAGTGATGTCTGAAACCTATCGAGGCAAGCTGGGACTCGACACGACAATATCAGCTCTACGAAATTATTGTAAACGACTCAATGTAGCTATTTGTAAACAGATCTAATTAGAAAGGCAGCTACGTCAGTGTCATTCCAATAGCTGAGATGACTTTGTAGCGCACTGAGATATGAGTTTTCTAGTATGCCCTCTTGGATAAAGTAGTCTACACGCCCGGTGCTGTTCAGCATCCGCAGGCGTTCGGCACCAGTAGCATAAGAACGCATTGTAGTTGGAGTAGGAGGAGGTAGATTAGACATGGATATTTCTTCGGGCTCATCCAAGATGGTATCTCTTTGTTCCGCTGTAGGCATCTCGTCTCGTCGAAACCAAGAGGTTGCACTAGATCGTAAGGAAAAAATCACTGCTTCAGCCTTGCTGGCAATGTCAGATCCGACATTATAACCAGCATCAAATATTCCCTTCAGGCCACCCTTATGATACGGTATTGGTTCGGGTTTGAGATTCGCTGTATAGTGGCGTGCAATGAGTGGTTCCAAGCGGTATGCAACAGGATCAGACCGATAAAAAATGTTGAAAATGTTTTCACAATCTGGATAACAGACCGGATTTGCTGAAGGCGATTCAAGGTGCAATCGGTCATGCTGAAGAAGCTTTCGTGACGCTATTTTACTGCCTTTAATTAGTAGGAAAAGACCCACTGGAGAACCAAGGCAGAACAGATTTTCGATGGTGAAGTTGAGCGGTGGGAGCCTATCCGCGAACTCATCATGAGGATTGTACTGAGAAGATATATACGATCTATTTTTTCTGTTTTCTCCATCCAAAACTCTAGCTTTCTCTCCTTCGTCGAAAGGTTGTAGCGTTAAAAGATCAAATGCAAGAGCTGACTAGATTCTCAAAGAAAGATTTCGTTTAGTGCGAAGTTAACAGCACTGTACCATTGTAATTGAGAACAACATACCCCGAGTGAATGTCCAAGGACTGATACTTTGCCGCCCCGTGCCAAAAAACCTGGATTATTTCTCAAAAATCGGTTGTATACTCGATTGATTTCTCCAGAGATGATGGACAACATTTGATCCCGATACTTTGTCATATAAAGAGGGACTTGAAGTTGAAATACCAGCTGAGCATCCAGTAAATTATAATCTTCTCATGTCTTAAATTAGTAACTTACTGTCCAGTAACGCGTCAGACACAATGTTCCGTATTGATTGTACACCATCGATGGTAAGTTCCTCAAGCGTCGGTTGCCCTTCTTCTACATCTGGTCGACTCATATCGTTCTTTTCATCCTCATCTTCGTTGCCCAGTCCAAAGCGGATCTGGTGCCGCCAAAGAATTGGTAGTACTTGTATGCCATTTTTTTTCTTGGGGTTCGGTGTGACAGCTATCGACGCTGCAAAGATTTCCTTAATTCCTCTTCGCAGAACATTTATGTCTGTTGATATAATCGTTTTTATGAGTTTTAAAGGCGCGCTGTTGGAGTAAGAAACGCTCTTACTCACCGTGTATAAAGTTGAGGCCCAGACGTTCCGTCATTTTTTGTCCAATTCTAAGCAAGTGTAAGCAAGGTTTAGCCATAATCATGGTTGGTTTGAGAGAAATGGCCAAAATGCTCACCCATGGATGCAAATAATCAAGTGGTCGATCTCTCGTGTGTCTTCTGACTTTTCGTTTTCATAATCTTCCATTTCTTGCTTTCTTCTTTCTGAATCTTTCATTTCGCTATCCGTCATTTCTGGGCTGACCGGTTCCTTATCTTCACTGCCTTCCGATATGGATTGTTGCCTCGACTTACTGCCTATACCGACAGATTCACCTTGTTTTACTTCTGGGTAGCCTCTTATCAATCTTGTTCCGCCCAAATTCTGATTGTTTGTCAGCGTCATGAAGATACTTTTGGTGATTCTGCTTGTAGTAGTGTCTCTGTGCAGTCAAACGAATTGGTTAGTGTGCATGTTACCATCCTACAATAAGTGGAATGATGGTATTTACGAGAGCAGCCATGCCGTATCGGCGCTGGTATACACAATATAATCCTCTGTATTGGGATCAGCAAGCTGCCATTTCATTTCCATCGACGAAGCTTCCGCATCATCCAATGTTAAAGGGGTATCTAATCCATCAAAACCTGGCATATGTACTGGAGCATCTGCAATGCTAGCTGCGGGTATAATGGGGATATGGATATCCGTTTTCCACGGTTTATGTTCTCTGAATTTCAAGACGGAAAGTTAATTGTGGCCATTCGCTGTAAACTCCGTTATTCATGGACAATTTTCCCTATGCCTCACCGATAGCCTTCTTCAATGTGCTGCGCAAACTCCTCATCGCAAGGCATCCATTGAGAACCATCTTTTCCTCTGGTAAACCAAGTAGCCCTGCATACTTTGTATACGGCACTCTCCCAATAAGCGGCTGATATGACTCGCTTATCTATGTCGACCTCAAATAGTTGATCCTCATTCACAAGAACAGTTTTCGGTGTACCAGTCTAAAATAAATTGTTCAATCGCTCTCGAAATATCCGTTGGCCTCCTGATATCACCTCCTATTACTTACCTGAAAAGCCTGTTCAAGAAGTTCATTATCGCGAGTTGAAAAGCGTACCCATTTTTGGGGAGTGCTATTCAGCTTTGATGAGTCCTCACTGGGAGGCTTCACTGTTGTAGGCGATAGTGGGGCAGTTTGCTGCTGCTTCTGTTCGCGTCTTTGCTGAATTGGGTCGCTTAACGGCTTGTCAACGGCATGGAACCTGTTGAATTGAATAAGGGTTGAATGGGTGATTAACATTTATAGAGAAAATGCCTCGAAATTCCAGTACCAATAGTAATGTAGTGGTGGAGGGGTTGACATGATCAAGTTGGAACGAGTGTCAAAGACGTTGACACTTTGTCATATGTCTACCGTGCCAGGCAGCTTCAAAATTATGGTCCGACCGACTGCCGCTGAAAAAGGTTTAAAATTGGAAAAAAGTGACAGTATGGAACCACGCTAACTCTCTTCTTCTTCAATGCATTCATCCGACGACGATGACATTCCCGTCGCCATTGCTGCACGACAGCATGCTGCAAGAGTCTTAACCTCCAGAGGAGATCATACCAACCTGTCTAGAGCCAAAACCATGGCTTCTCACTCCACTTCAAACAGCCAGAACGGTCTGGCTCGTAGAAAAACAGAACATCATCATAGAAGGCGTGATTTAGCGTCAGATGCACCACCGAAATCAAATATTCCTTCTGATAGTGATACTAGCGGCCTCATGCGTGGACGTAGCACTACTAGAACTCACAAATCACATACTGCAGAGGTTAGCACACACATGGCTTTAGGCTTTAGTAGTTGCAATTCGATTAATCAAATTTTGGTTCTCTTAGAATTCAGGGAAAAGTGGGACACACGACGTCCAATCCGACTTACACAAACTTCAACTTGCAGCCGTTCACAAAGTAGCAAGTCGAATCTATATTTATGATTCCTCACGATATGTCAATATGCAATTGACCAGTTTAATGACCACCGCTATGGTTCTGGAGTCATTAAGAGAGCGATCTGTGATCGACAATGAGCAGAGCTGGACTTTGTTTGAACTTGCCAATAAAGTTGGTGTTGGTGAGCCAAGATATTTCTTCCTTCATTTAACGCAGACCTATTTTTGGCCGCTGACTGTCAATGCAAAATTTCTATCCTTTCTACGAATTATAAGAACGCCCACTCAGGGACTGGGAAATCGTGACTGATGTACTTTCAACGTGGGATCAAGATGAAAAGAATGCTCTATTAATTAAGCAGTACGCATACAAGTCGACATTAACCTCAGCGGTATGTTCTGTCGTTCATTCAAATGAGTCTGGCTTTATTGATAGAAACTGACATTTAATCCAATAATAGAGCATCTTGAATCAATCTGACTTTATGCCGCCAAATGGCCCATTACATTTCCAGTACAAAAAAGGAAAATGGAATAAGAGATTTTTTGCGGTCAGGGAGAATGGAATTTACTGTGGACGTGATAGCAAGGTACAGACAGCATGAACTGAGAATGCCATCCATTCATCATCTAACACTCTTGCTTGTCTAGAAACTAGGCGATACTCCACTTATCAACCTTTCCAATGTAGATGTGTACACCCTTATGGTACCCATGAAAAAGGATCCAACTGCATATGGATTTGCGCTTAAAGCCCAGGAGAAGGCCAAGATATTTGAAAACCCGGAGGATTTTGTATTCTATTTCTGCGCAGAAACAATGGAGATAATGCGATACTGGGTATTATGTCTAAGGCAATGCAAGGTAGGTGACTACGTTCTTATTGTCCTGCTGCGCATGTTATGTATTCACTCCATTGCTACCTATTTAGAATCTTGCAGCTTATGCTTCTGACCCTGAGCGGGTACTGCATCCATTGAGACCGGTGGAGCTTCCACCATTGCCCCAAAGCGTCATACAAAAAGTTTTGTCTCCATCTACTAGTGCATCTCTTCTGGAACAACAGAGTTTGGACCATAAGACGTCATCGGAAGATAGTGTGGGTGGGGCTGCCAAAGTACATCGCTCTGCTACACTTATGGATCGACAAACAAATGTGAATCGACCTGAAGGACAGGGAAAAGCCACTGTTCGGCGATATAAATCGACGCATGAGCTCTCAAGCTCTATTCGGCATAACGCCGAGACTAGGATGCAACAGGAATCAAAACATAGGGTAGCGGACATGCCTCACAGCAAACCTCCCATTCCGAGAGCATCAAAGTCCACAGGTACAAGGAGAGCAGGACCTCTTCCAAGAAGCCTAGATCAGTCTTTGGAGTCTGTAAGAGTTGCCCAACTGGATGAGAAGAGGCTATTTGACAAGGCAGCTTTACTTAGTCTTGACGATCGGTCGACACCAGCCAGTCCCCATGACGACGGAGGTACTTTAGTAAAATTGGATAATGAGGTACAGTTTGTAGAAGGATCCCTGCTACAGCAAGCATCCGAGACAGGAGGCACGCGGGGACGATCAAAATCCATCAGTCGAGACAACCATATGGCAAGATCGCAAAGTCGTTCTCGACATGCGCATGATACGAGAGATGCCTCCAGTTCCACGTCTCGCAGCAAATCCCTTAGACGAAAACCTACCGTGCGAGACATAGATCGTGACGCAGAGACGCAGCCACCACTACCTACTACCACCGGCGAAGAGGGACCCCTATTACAGCTAGACCTTACCCCGGAGGCTTCACATACTCAGAGTCTTCGTAACCGACAAGTCAAACCACTTATTACGTTTTGAACAAAGCGCTTACTTAGCAATATCCAGTACCATTCGTTAATTATTTAATCATAAGGTATTCTTATTTTTATCCATGAATTTCGTAATGAAAAAGCGTGTATACCAGCATAACCGACGCTGGAAAATGAAAAAACCGATAGGGGAATGAAGTTGGGCATTGAAGATGTATACCACAAAAGAAGGGAAACCCGATGATGCTACGTATATGGGAAACAACAAAGGAATGAAGTGAAAAAGGTTATGAAATAGAAGCATTTCTTCTTAGATAGTTTTATGAGCGGAAAATATAACAAGTCGATAAAAGGTGAAAAATGTCCATTAGCTTCGAGAGCCATTGGGCACCATGGCCTCATGCAGGGTATTGTCAGCATGAGAGGATAGTGACGAAAGGTCAGCGTCCATTTTCAACATGCCATCTTTGTCCAACTTGCCCTGTCTCTCGAGCTCCGCGATTTCTGAAGCAGCTGTTCCGAGATATGAAAGTTAATAAAGTAGAATAGAAAAAAGTGAGACTTTGCAGTAAAACCTACTTAAAAAACGGCCACCAGGGCCTCTAGGTCGTCGCATAGCATGCTTGTGCCGGCTCTCGTGTAAATACGGTTTCCGTGTTTTAGCTACTCTATTCATTTCTTCCAACTTTGCTCGAGCAGCTCTACGCTTGAGAATGCGATGGTATTGTTTGGCATTGACATAAAGTGGCTCTTCTTCCGCTGCCTGCGCAGTGGCTGAAGGTGCTACAGCAATGGCTGCTGCGGCAGCTGCTGCAGTGAGATCTTGATGCCTATACAGAGCTGGGTTATGCTAGGGAAGAAGATGATGTTATGTAAAGAAATGTTGTTGGAACAGACTGATCGCTAAGAAGGCAAAACGAATAAATCCTTACCATTGACACAGAAGGTTGTCCATAGGCAAGCTGATGTGAGGGGTCATAAGATATTTGTCTGTGAGATGTTTGATTCTTTCGTTCGTAGAAAAACGTAGCAACCAATAAGTCAGACTTCTGACAGCTGCCATGGCTATCGAGGAATGTAACCTACCAATTGTTCAGTAATAGGGCTGGCACCTCCCGAGTGCGATTGAGAAGCTAGGTGTGATTATCTTCCCGATCAGCCATCGAAAATATCATTACTAATAGCTCATCCAAAACTTTACATACTTTCCATATTATTGCCGTCCGATACTGAAACGCGTTTCTTGCTTTAGTTGACACGGAAGTTCGCTAATAAAAAGTAGTTTACTGCACAGTTCTTGGAAGCCGATGGAAAATGAAGAGTCTAAAGCTGATGGCAAGATGCTCAGCCGACTGATCATGACTATGCTCGAGGTTGACCCTGAATAGTACTGGTCAACGACATACTCACTGCTTGAGGCGACTGAAATATATTCCAGGTGGTGACTTTGTGTGTTTGAGCCAATAGAGACGCTCACAGAAAAAAAAGGAGACGTCCAAGATGATAGGGCAATCCACCCACGAATCAAACGTTTTGATTTTCCAAGGTTTGAGTTTTTATTATGACATCATCTATTTTAGGTAGTAAAAAAAAAATTACTCTGTTTGCAATTTGATCAATCCGTCCCGGAACGCAGAAAGACGCTGCATAGCATATTTATAATAATCAAAATCTATCTCGCTTTGACTTGCTTGAACCAAACCCCATAGGCCCCACATGAGATGGCTTGCAACACTCCATTTTCTTGATTCACTGGCTAAGCGCACGGCTTGTTCTTCTAGTTCCTCGTCACTTAAAACCTTGGGTGCCATTCGTTCCCGGAGGTAAGAACGAACAAAACGTAATTGCTCCTCTTCGTTAGGATATTGTTCAAGATGAATCAAAGCAGGATCTTCAGCATGGTAGTTGGCTGTCCATTCGCACCAATGATTTCCAATGTCAAAAGCAGCATAGTTATAACCAGCGTATTCGTAGTCGACTAGCACAAGTTCACCGTCTTCATCGTTCATCCTCAAGATATTACCATATTGGGTCTGTAAAGAAGTAAAATAATCATGGGTTGGGCTTCAAGAAACCATATAATATGTTTGGTGGCTACACTTACATCATTGTGGCAAAACACAATCTCGCTGTCAAGCTTGTTTAAGATTTCCTTCAAGTCGTTAATTTCAGTGTCGAGCTGCAAGATGCCAAAGGATCGTAAGCCTTCTCGACTTTCCGGTTTGCGCTTGTATATCTCCGTCACAACACGCATAGCCATTGGATACCATTTGTCCACGTTGTACCATATTTCTGGCGACTCTCGTTCGCTCTTAGTTGGGGGAAAGGAATCAACGATACTGTGGAGTTCTCCAATTCTATTTGCTATCGTTTCAGAAATTGCAGGGTCGCTGATTTCAGGGTGAGTCAAGGTTGCTGAATCCAGGTACTGTTCCAGTCTACCATTGGCAAAGGTTCCGAGTAATTGTGGTCCAATATTCATCTGAGACAACAGCTTCAGCCAAACGATTTCTCTGTCTCTATGTAATATTTCGTCCACACCGACGCCATAAATTCGTAATAGGATCTTCCCGTGTATGCTGGTGACAAAGAACACAGCGCTGTTTGCCAGCCAGTTAGTAAAAAGCCTATCTGACTGATCTTGAATACAATCCATTACTCACTTTGTCAAAGCTCCACTTATTCTATTCATTTCAATACTTTGAACATCTCTCCATTCTGGCAAAAGCTTTTTGATTACAGCAAGAGCAGCCGGTTTGAGTTTATCGCCTTTACACAGACTGATATGGGGTTGAACTGATTAAAAATTGATCCTTTTGGGGTTTTTTTCTATATTCGTAAGCACCTACCTCATGTGAAGAGAGTCATTGATATGTGGCACCTTGGAGTTGACTTCATCCTCGTTGACTGCACCACCATGAAGGATCTTTAGTATGGAGCGTTTCCACTGTTCGATAGGCCAGTTCTTTTCAGCAGCTTCTTTGATAAGCGAAGCAAGCGATCTGATATGATGCCTATGAATACGGGGTATTCGAGATAAGCGTGGTGGTAAGGTGATAGCTGTACGCTGATACCCGGTAAGGTTATTATTTGCTGTCATAGAAAGAGGAAAGAGTGCCGACAGTCCATTGCATCATGGCTGGGCCACAAGGTCTCCTTGGCGACGCGTGACTGCGTTTCATAAAGCACGTGACTTCAATGTCCTGTTTACCGCTTCTTCAGCTTATTCCGTGTCCTCTCTGGTGTAAGCACGCTTGAAGCACTGATGAGCCGTAAAACGACGCTTCCTACCTATGCTGCTCCAACAGAATTACCTCCTTCTGCGCTAGCTGGAGGAAAGGGTAAACAATTCACGCAAGTGGATGTTCAAAACGATCCGGTCTTTGCTCTTGCAAAGAAGCACTGGGACACCGACAATCACAAAGTCAAGTGGAATGCAAAGATCGTTGAGGAGATCGCAGCAGATTATTTTGGATCGACATCATGGGACGGTCGTAAAGTCATGCTTCTAGAGTTGTTGCAGTTTCTCGAAAAAGTAAGCGTCTCATTTGCTTTGCAGCGCATACTTGTCAATTCCATTTAACGCGATGCATTCTATCTATAGTACCTTTGGCCACACTTTGACTTGACCAAAAGCTCTCTAAACCACGTATTGTCCATCTGCGTTATGGTGAACGAAAAATGTCGTCAGCATATCTCACCATGGGGTAAAGTATCTTTGTAGATCAGCAAAAAACGTTCCAAATTAACATTGGCTAATACAAAGCAATCCTATAGATACCATCACCCAGGAAGGCGACAAATTCTCACAACTTTTCCAACGCGTTACCGATTTGCTCTTGGAAGAAAGTGATGATATCGATATCCACGTTCGTCGAATTCTTCTCATGTTCGTCATTAATTGTTACCGCAGTTTCGAAAATCCCATCGTTAGAAAGGAATGCATGAAGTAAGTGTGGAGTGATGGTAGTGTAATGCTGCATATGGCTTAATTTTAACATATTTCAAAGTTTACTGTCAATTGCCATCTGGACTCCCATTTCTGAGTTGAAACGTGAAGCCTACTACGAAGAATATCCGCCTCTTCGAAAGCTCTGGAATACTTCACAGAAGAAGCTTAAGACTGCCGGTAAGCTGATTCAAAATTTGTACGAAGCTCAACACCTTGAAATGATATTAACCTATAATACCAGATAAAGACAGCAAAGCGGCTTTAGAAAAGGGTGCCAATTGGATCTCTACTTTGTTACAAAAGTTTCTTACAACTCTATACAGCATCCCGCAGCTTGGAGATGGTATGTTTTTCTTAAAACTGATACGTGATATAAGACGATATTGACGTTCAGCAATCCTTTATTTCAGTTCCAGTTGAGACTATTCGCTTCGCGGAACGTTGCGTGGAATTTTTCATCGATCTGGAATCACAGCTTCCTACTCGCCGATTCTTCAACACCTTGTTGGCCGACCAGCAAGTGATTATTTTGGCTACGATGGCACCATTCATGAAGAGAGAAGAGCAGGATGTTCAGCTTTTGCAGAAGTTATTGGATATTCTTACATTCTATTCTGGGTTTGAGGTCAATGACCACACTGGTCTAGCCCTGACAACGAATGATATGACTCAAGCACATTGTGACAGACTTGTGTCTTTGCAAGTAAGTGTTTTTGTACAATGAGACCTCATTACTGTATGTTGCCAAAACTCACATTGTTGTATAGCATGTCGCCTTCCAACAATTCCGATCAACTCTTCCTGATTTACCTTTAGCGAACTTGGCATCTCTGGAAACACGACCTAATCTCTTGAAACACTTCAAGCCACTCTCAACTGATGATCTTGTTAAATTGTGTGACGCACTTCATATCCGAACTGATTTGATTCTGGATGCGGCCACACTTCAAGAAGCTGATGTTGACGTTAGAGATGTCTTGTTGGAGTCATTGGTGACGAAGTTTGTGAAGCGTGAGAGCCAGATTGACAAAATCAATGCCACACCGTTGTACCCGAATGAGGTAAAGTTTCATTCGATATCTTTAACAAATACTTCTTTCCCGCTGACTTTTATCATCCTATCCAGGAGAGTCTGTTTAGCGAAACTTTGATCAATGCACAGTTCTATTCAGGAGATGTTCCACTGGCCTTACCTAAACTCAATTTACAATTTTTGACCATTCACGACTATTTGCTTCGCAATCACGATCTTTTCAATTTGGAAGCTTCATATGAAATTCGCCAAAACATTGAAGATGTTGTGAAGAGATTATCGCCTCGCTTGACATATCCTGATCGAAAGACTGAATTTGCTGGTTGGGCTAGAATGGCTGTTGCCGTATCTAACTTCACGATCGTCGACGTTGCCAAAGCTAACCTTGGCGAAAATCAGCCTGCCTATGTCAAAGCTGACGTTACTTTTGACATTGGACGGTTTACTCAATCTATCAAGTCGGAATGGGATCGACTTAGACCACATGATGTTCTGTTCTTACTCACCATCCAAGCGACCGACAATAGTGGCTCAGCGTACAAGGAAGACAAAGATTTCCGTTCTCATTTCGGATTGAAATATATTAGAGGCTGTGAGATTTGCGATATCATTGGTGGCGATGGTAAGTTACTCTACAGTATGACATACTTTTTATTAGTAGGAACTCGATATCTGATCTCCATTTCATATACTTTAGGAAAACCTATCACTGAGCAAGGAAAGCCTCGCATCGACGACTTTAGCCGCAAGATGTCAGGTTCCTCTAGAACTGTTCGCGTACTGCTCGACCCCAATCAGTATAAGGTATGTTTATGGTGTATTACGGTCAACGAACAAGGTGCTCAATAACTAAGTAACCTTCTTTTGTATAGACGGACATGGATCGCTTCAATAGAAAGGAGTCCGGAGATGTATATGAAACGTTCAATGTGTTGGTTCGTCGACGTCCTGAGGAGAACAATTTCAAAGCAGTCTTGGAGACTATTCGGGATCTTATGCAGAGTGACCTTGTCGTCCCTGACTGGTTACAGAGAGTTTTCCTTGGTTACGGTGATGCCAGCAGTGCCCATTACACCAACATGCCAAATCGTGTGCGCGAAATCAACTTCCGTGATACCTACCTGGACTGGAACCATCTAAAGGAGAGCTATCCTGGAAAGGTAAGCTTAACAACAGTATCTCACAGTTTGAACGGCGAATGCTAACATGCTCTGATTGATGTTATAGAACATAGTAGCAGCCAATGGCAGTAAGAAGCCGCTTAATCCACCTTACATTGTTGAGTTCATTGAGCCTGAAGCTGCAGAAGAAGAGGTTCCCAAGAAGAAAAAGTCAAAAACTGTCAATGGGGCAGCCAAGACCAACACCAAAGAAACTCTACGAGTGTCGACGTGCCCTACCTTGAACATGGGACCATATCCTCAAGACATTCCTAAGACAAACACCATAAGATTTACACCTGCTCAATGTAAGGACCAACCTGTTTAGACTCATTCAAATTGCCATCCTTTCTAACGCATTATATGTGACTAGCCGAGGCAATCCATTCCGGTATGAATCCTGGTCTGACCATGATTGTTGGTCCTCCTGGCACTGGCAAAACTGATGTTGCCGTTCAAATCATTGCCAATTTGTATCATAACTTCCCTAATCAGCATACACTACTCATCACACACAGTAATCAAGCCTTGAACCAGCTTTTCGAAAAGATTATGGCACTAGGTATGTTGAAGAAAGCCATTCCTTCTTTTAACCGCTGTCAATCTAATATAACTAATTACTGTGCTCTCTGATTTACAGATATCGATCAGCGTCATTTGCTTCGATTGGGCCACGGAGAAGAGGAGCTCAACACCGATCAAAGCTTTGGAAAGTTTGGTCGTGTCAACTCATTCTTGGAGAGAAGATTGTATCTTCTTCAAGAAGTTGATCGTCTGTCTCAGTCCCTCAATATTGAAGGTGCACACGGCTCTACATGCGAAACAGCTGGTTACTTTTACTCCATGCACGTCCTTCCCATTTGGAACGCGTATATAACTGCCGCAAAGGAAATAGCTACCACTGAAGCTCTAGAGCAGAAGTTCCCTTTTGCACTGTACTTCGCTACTGCTCCTCAGCCATTATTCACGTCCGACATGGCCTATGATGATGCTCTCACTGTTGCTGAAGGATGCTTCCGGCATTTGGAAAAGATGTTTACCGAATTGGAAGACATTCGACCTTTCGAGTTGCTTCGAACCGGAACAGATAGAGCAAACTATCTCTTGACCAAGGAAGCAAAGATTATTGCTATGACTTGCACGCATGCGGCACTCAAGGTAATTTTCAATCACAATATGTCTTAACATTGAAGTCAGCCTTCCCAGTGCTAATACATTTTTCTTCAGCGCCGAGAGCTTGTAGGACTCGAGTTCAAGTACGATAATGTCATTATGGAAGAATCTGCACAAATTCTCGAAGTGGAAACCTTCATCCCACTTCTCTTGCAAAACCCAGAGGAAGGCCGTAGCCGCTTGAAGCGTGTTATTATGATTGGTGATCACAATCAATTGCCTCCTGTAGTGAAGAACATGGCTTTCCAGCAATATGGCAACATGGAGCAAAGCATGTTTACTCGTTTCGTCCGTCTTGGTGTTCCTTCCATTGAATTAGATGCTCAAGGTCGTTCCAGGTCCACTATTGCCCAGCTTTATAATTGGCGTTATAATCAACTTGGTGATCTGCCTAACATTTCTGAGTTTCAAGAATATCAAAAGGCCAATGCTGGCTTCGTGCATGATTACCAAATGATCAACGTGGACGAGTATCAAGGCAAAGGAGAGTCAGAACCTGTGCAATACTACTACCAGAATCTTGGTGAAGCTGAATACGTGGTTGCTGTCTTCCAGTACATGCGCTTAATAGGGTACGTAATCTCCACAATATTAGTGTGAAGCATGTGTATCAGTACACTCACTTTTGATACTTTTTTAGATATCCCTCCGACAAGATCACAATCCTGACAACCTACAACGGACAAGTGTCTTTGATCAACGATGTCATTACACAACGGTGCTCATGGAATCCATTCCTCGGCCGTCCAGCTACTGTTACCACTGTTGACAAGTACCAAGGACAGCAAAACGATTGTAAGTTGATGCAAACTGTGTTTTTTCCTTATTGTATGTAGTTGACAGCATAACTGATATATTCGCTTTTGATGATAGATATCCTTTTGTCCTTGGTGCGTACAAAAGCTGTTGGCCATCTTAGAGACATTCGACGTCTGATCGTTGCCATGTCTCGGGCTCGTCTTGGTTTATATGTCTTCTGTCGACAGCAGCTTTTCCAAAACTGCCTTGAGCTCTCCAATACTATTTCAAAGTTCTCTGAAAGACCTGACAAGTTGCTGCTACAACTGAACGAGAGATACCCTCCTGTTCGTGGCGTAGACGAGAAGACAGAGCCGTTCGAGATCGAGGACGTCGATCATTTGGGTAAATTCGTCTACCAAATGATGGAAGAACAACTGGAGTTTGCCAAAAAGCAAGAGCAGGAAAAAGCAAAAGAGGATGAAATGCAAGTCGATTCAACCTAAGGCAACTCAAACCCCTCCCCCAAAAAAAAGAAATAGAAATTTGTGTATTATATCTATTGCAGTGATACTGTAATAAAAGAAAAAGAAAGTTCTCCCTGTGACCAGCATACTTTGATTTGATGAACAAGCATAGTGTATTGAAGCCAAGTTATGCAACAAGACATGAAGGAGATGGTATCGACAAGAAGAAAAATTGAAAAAAGGGGGAGGGGAAATAGCGACAATACCAAGGGGAACAGTGAGTAGTAGACATAGAGAAAGGGGTAGGGGAAAAAATATCGAAGAAAAAGAAGTAGAAACTAAATGCCAGGGCATTCAAGGTTGAATTGTATCCGGTTGTAAAAGAAGGCTTTGCATCTTCAGCTTTTTGTAATGAAACGGCAATCGGAGGGAAGTGTACTAGAAGAAAGAAACAAATGGACGATGACGGTTTGTTATTGTGGATCTGGATGCAGCGGAAGTAGGATGCGGGTATCATAAAAGCAGTATGTGTAGTGGGCGGGCATCGTTCGGCTTATACTAGTGCAAGTTCGAGAGTCCATGTTCGTCTGGCCCAAAGTCGTACTGACTGCTCATTGATTTCGACAGCATTTCCATCCCACCAGCACTTTCTCTACAACGGGGAGTCATTATTTTGTCATTTTTGAAACCGCCTCAAAATTGATAAACAACACTTACCGCTGGTTTTCTCCAGAACAACAGTAATTTCTGAGCGGTAGCCATATGATTTTCAGGACCAGTGGTCTTGAGCATGACAAGAGCGATACTGACAATGCAAGTCTTCATAGGTTCCATCGCCCTGTATCCCCATTTATCGTCCCGTGAAAATCCAGAATCACACAGCATATCAATTAGGTGTTGCTCAGCAACATTATTCTCCTTGCTAATATTTCGCTGTAAAGCTGTGAAGATCTGGTCTCGTTCCAGCAAGTGTTTTCCACAGTCGATTTTCAACTGGCGCATAAAAGTGCTGGCAGTAGAAGTTGATTTTTCATCCTTGTTGGCGAGTGGAAGGGCAAAGTATTCTAATTCTTCGCGTAAAACGATAATAGCTTGCTTGGTGAGCAAGGGATTCTGGTTGGGGTTGATCATGGGCATGGCGTTGGCACCTTGTTGAAAGTTCGAAGCGTTGTTATCGCCTCTATGCTCGTCTGCAAATACTTGTTGTGCATGGCGATAAAATTGCAATACAAAGTCTAAGCACTTTGGATCAAAGTCGACGTAATTGACTTGGTCTTCCAGGGCTACAGAGTCATTGGATCCTTCGTCATCTTCATCTTCGTAGTCATCGTCGTGCATTTTTCCAAGAATAAGACCGTTCGGAAACATGACAATGAGGAGGGATTCCGGAAGACTGACAAGAGTTTCTCGGTCAATGTCAAGGCGAGTGCCTCTCAAGTCGAGTTTAAGCTTATTCGGGAATGAGCTGTTGGTTGGATCGGATGGATTACCAGGTTGCTGTTGGTAAATTAACTGATCTGCATCATTGCCTTGGCCGAGATGACGAGCATTGGTTTCTGGTACCTGGGTAATGGGAGATTCGGAAGCCATTTTCAAAGAGGATTGAAAGTGAAAAGACTCAAACCGAGATAGCGCCTCAGAATGCCCGTAAATTTCTAATGCTTACCGTTGTCGCACCAAGCCAAAACAGCCCCGCTCTTTTGCATTTTTCTTTTGGCCCACTGTAAGCATACGTACTAGCTGGTTGTTCTACCTTAGCTTTTATCATTCATCGAAATAGATTCACTGCGTATACTTTCTAGTTAGAGCATGTACGTGCGATTCTGAGCAGCATGTTCAACATGGGGTCACTTGCCTGTAAGTTTCAAAGCCAGCCGTGCCACACCACTTGAAAGCTGGTGACCGTTGATAAAAGTATCGATCGGCTTTTGATGGCTGGCGCTTTCAGTGCGTGTGACCGTAATTTGAATTACTCGATGACTTTCACACACAGTCATGGCAACAGTAAAATATCGAGAAAGTCGTCCTGCATGCTGGCTGGAGATCTGCTCTCGCCGTAAGTGCCGAGCTGGGGATTTTATAATCCGATTCAAATCCTACACACACACAGGGCTTTTTAAACATCTACCGCCATTTATACGGATTTATTGGGTGCTTCAAGTTAAATGGGTGATACAGATTTTAGAAAACAATGGGGCTGGAAAAAAAGCTATAGCTTTCCTACATTCGCAATTTGTTCTAAATTTTTAAGAATGCAACAAACTTAAGCAGAGGAAGACTTCTGCATGGAAGAAGTGCGACGTCTCTTGATCTCGTGCTTGCGCTCCTTGGACTCCTTGACACGCTTGGCAAGAAGCTCCTTGTAGGTGGCCTCAGCCTCCTTGGAAGCCTCAGCACGTCTGCGCTTGAGAGCTTGTTGTCTTCTCTTGCGTTGGAGAGTGACAGGGGTGACAAGACGTTGGATCTTGGGAGCCTTGGTGTAGGGCTTCTTCTCGGGGTTCTTGGGCTGAACTTCACGACGAATGACGAACTTACGGACATCATCGGTCTTTTCCAAGTTGAAGAACTTGCGGATGTTGTTAGCACGCTTAGGTCCGAGACGCTTGGGGACAGCAGTATCGGTCAATCCGGGAATGTCTTGTTCACCCTGCTTGACAACGACAAGGGAGATGACGGACAAGTCAGAAGAGACAATGCATCCACGGACGGACTTTCTCTTGCGCTCACCAGTGCGACGAGCACGGTAGGTGGAGTGACCCTTGCTCAAGAGAAGACGGACACGGTGGGGAAGAAGAACACCCTGCTTCATAGGGAAACCTTGCTTATCGTTACCACCGGAGATGCGGAAAACGTAACCCTTGAACTCGTCACCAATGGAGTCACCAGGAACTTCAGCGGACATACGCTTGTCCATGAAGACACGACTGTATAGGAGGGAAGCATAAGGAATGAGTACAGATCGAGATCGGACATTCTAACCCTCAGGTCACATCCGGGTGATTCTGGCAAGAAGGAGCTCTATCACTCCAATCAACTGAATCATATTGATGGCAGAGGGTGTACAGATAGATAATATCGAGAAAGGACACTCACACGCGGCGTTCGTCTTCAATTTCAATAAGCTTTTGGCACCCAGTGGCGGGATTGGCGATGTTAAGCTGTTAAAAGAAAAGACACTAGATGTTAATAATGTGGCTCAAAGAGGGACATGGTATGCGTATTGTTTTGAATGCTATGGGATCGTGTTACAGGTGTGGACATTTTAGCTGCTGAGGTGCCTAGTTTGGTATGATGCTTTCCTCCTGACCGTGATGTACTGGTAATGTCATGCAATGGCGAAGATGGAATGTAAATGTGTGGCAGGTCGAAGTTTTTCAGGATTATCGATCTATCTATCATCCATCCAGTTCGAGTGTAATCCATTCCTGTGGAAATCAATCCATTCATAGTATCTGCAGATACTTGCCTTCATCGTGTCAAAGAAAGAGGAAGTTTGTAAGTTTGGCTGGATGGCTCGTTTTGTCTGTGCTGTCGCCAGCTGGCTGAAAATCAAGGCACCGTCACACTTTCCCAAAAATAATTTTTATGGCGTCTGGTTGGCGAATGGAAATTTTAAGTCAAAGTTTAATTGGCTACAATATCGTAAGGTCTGTACTGTTATTGGTCCGTGTTATACTTCCACCCAAGGGATCAGTAACATAGCGAATATTTACTATTAGTGAACTTTGAGATATACATGAGGGCTTGGATTTTACGCAATTCAATAATTTTGAACAGATACGAGGGTATTTCTATCAATTGCCATGGATCAAACATAGGGTAAGGATAGCTGCCAGTCAAAGAAGCAAAGAGGTTGGGACTGCGTTTTTGCTTCAACCAATTTTTTTCCCTTCATTTTTTTTTTCTTTGTACGGAAAGTAGATCTCTGTAATAACCAACATGGCATCAGTGTATAAGTCTGCCAAAGCAGGCGAGAAGGCAGAGAACAAGTCAAATGGCACTGTTGATAGACGTATAAATAAGCAGAGAGTTCTTCTTCTCTCTTCTCGTGGTATTACATATCGGTAAGCATTCAAACAAGGAACCCTTCTGTCCACCTTTTTGATCCACCGAGTTAACCAAATTCTTTCAGTCATCGTCATTTGATGAACGATCTCGAGGCCATTCTTCCACAAGCAAAGAAGGATTCCAAATTAGACTCAAAATCACACTTGCATATATTGAACGAGCTTGCTGAGCTCAGCAACTGCAACAACTGTATCTTCTTTGAAGTGCGAAAACGCCAGGATTTGTATATGTGGATTAGCAAGACTCCTAATGGTCCATCAGCAAAGCTTCACATTCAAAACATTCATACAATGGATGAACTCAAGCTCACTGGAAATTCCTTGAAGGGATCACGCCATATGCTTTCATTCGATAAGAACTTCGATGCATCACCTCACTACCAGCTCTTGAAGGAGATGTTCACTCAAGTTTATGGTGTTCCAAAGGGAGCAAGACGAAGCAAGCCTTTCATCGACCACATTCTGTCCTTTTCTATTGTGGACAACCGAATCTGGTTCAGAAACTACCAGGTAAGAAGCGTAGGGATTGAAGATAGGGATATGGAAGTGTTGTCGCTAAACTACTGCATCCGTATAGATTGTTGAGAAGAATCCTTCCAACACCCCTGGTTATACCGCCAAGGATCAGGATGATATTACGTTGGTTGAAATTGGACCTCGTTTCTGTATGACTGTCATTCGTGTGTTTGAAGGCTCATTCGGTGGCAGCACTGTCTTTGAGAATCCTGAATTCGTCAGTCCTAACATGATCCGTGCTGCTCACCGTCGTGAGAAGGCCACCAAATACAACTCACGCCAGGCTGCCCAAACTGAGCGTAAGGCAAAGTTGAAGGAGGCAGAAGGCAAAGAATCCGAATTGAGCACGCGCAAAGTCTTTGGATAAAAATGTCATTGACACTCTGTACTTTTTCCAATCTACAAAATCCCATCCCGCACATTTTCATTAATTCCCAATAAATAAAAAAAAAAATTGAGAGTATATACAATTGTCTACATCGTTTTATTGTACATCTTGATAGTATCCATTAAAGTCAAGCCGTAACAAAAGCCTTTCATAACAGTTGACCGCACCATCTGCAGACGCTACCTTTTCATAATACTTTGCAAAGACTTCCAATTTCGACAGCCTTCGCTGATCCACTGAAAACCGGATATCGCCACTATCACGAGCCTGGAGCGACGCAAGGATAGCAACCAATGTCTTCATTTGACTATGGAACCGATTCTGAATCTTGGTGCAATGACGGTGAAGTTTGCGAATTTCATTTTCAGTTGGTTCACGGTTATCGTAGCACACCGTATCAAAATCAGAGATCAAGGCTGCAAGAGCAAGGACGCATCCAAGTAATGTTTCGATGATTCGCAAGATGCCTTGTTGTTTTCGTTTGAGAATGCACTGGTGCAACAAGAGTTCGACAAAATATTCATTGTATGTTCTCAAGGTGTCCAGATCCATCATCAACTTTATTGTTTCAGTCAAGTCGTTGTCAGTGGCATCACTAGATGAATGCTGGTCGTTGTTGGTTTGCGTTGTAGCTTCCTTGGCCATCGCCTCAAGATGACGCATGTAGGCTTTCCAATTGGAGGTGATGACAGCGTCCATAACATAGCCGTGCAACGCTTCAACAAAGTGAGCAAATTGAAAGCGCACTGGCTCAATGAAAAGGTATGCGTTGGTTTTGGTCTTGGACATTCCACGTCGTGCTTGCATGCATTTATGCATATTCTGAACAACAAGACGTACTCGAAAAAGTCGAAGAAGAAAAGAGAACACACGATTGTACTTTTCGATGATGGTGGGTGTAATAATAATGTTGAGCGGATACGGCGGCGAATAGGATAGTTGCAAGAAATCAACTGCCTCTAAGCTTTGTGGATTTGTCCATTTGGCGCCACTCTCCATGTTTTGTCGGACCGAAAATGAAATGTATCTGCCCACAGATAATTTATGATTAGCCACGTTGGAGCCTAGATCATCAAGGTTGGAAGAGCTGTTTAGCAGCACATCTTTCAATGCTATGTTTAAGTCGATGGAACTAGGTGGCCACTTTCTCGATTTGATGGATTTGGGTAAGCCGATCGTTACAAGTCCGCCTGGTTGATCTTCATCCAAGTCACTGCGAAACAGTGCATCCATGGCATTACTGTAGAAATCGCCATTTTTAAATGTGAAGTAATCTTGAAGTGCTTGTAAGTATTGTAGTAATTGCAGATTTTTGAAGAAGTATGCCATAACGCTGGTGTTCAGAGACCGGCAAAGTCGACTGAGTGGCTGTTCTACACTTGTAGCTGTCACGGCATCGAGTGGTGGCATATGAGCAGCCTCTTCAGCTTCGTGTTGTTCCGTAAATCCGCATATCTGGAAGTCTTCTAATAATTTGATGAAGGCTGAAGTAGGCGGGTTGGTTATTTCTGGTAAGGAAAGTTCTTGTGCAAAAGGCGGTTTGAGGGTATCAGATGTTGCTTGAGTGTTATGTCGCTGACGCTTTGGAGACGGCAGTATAAAAGAATCGTCACAAGCATGCTTCTCCCTGGTAGTAGTAACCTGGTTGGAGTTGCCAAACACATCTATGTCTAGTGTAAATGTGGTGCTTGATGGACCGTCCG
Source organism: Umbelopsis ramanniana AG (assembly GCF_025399195.1). Lineage (NCBI taxonomy): Eukaryota > Fungi > Mucoromycota > Umbelopsidomycetes > Umbelopsidales > Umbelopsidaceae > Umbelopsis > Umbelopsis ramanniana. The sequence goes on along the minus strand of NW_026252157.1, from coordinate 59,305 downwards.
TAGATATTGTACAACCGTTCGCTTTCGCATGTTGTGATTCATTAAAAATGATGAATTTCCATGTAGGTAATACATATTTAGAATCGTCTTGAACAATGAAGTGTTTGATATAATCGTTCAGAGACGGACCGTCAACAGGGAACAGATTTTTGAGTAACCTTAGTGATTTTCCAGTCTCTAGAATGTCTAATGCAAGTTCGTCTGAGATGAAGCATGGTCGCAAAGAATCCTGGAGCTATTGTGTTGACTATGGATTAATGTGTTGATGCGCATCAGTGAAAAATGATCGGAAGCCGCATTACCTGAAAAGACGAATACCAATATTGGTCACCATCTTGAATAGCCGTATTGGAGTGGAACATCCCTGGAATACTGCTCATATTCGATTGACTGACTGAATAATCTTGCGTGAACGATGATGAAACGTGATTCGTTGCCTGGACAAAAAATTCATGGTGTGGATCTATAGATTGGAGGCTTTGGTCGTATATTAATGTTTGCTGTGTTCTGTGCTCGTTTTGTTCTCCAGGCTGTATTCCAAGCCATCCAAGTATGAGAGTGAAGTATGGCGTACTTGAAGTGGTTAAAAATGCCGAAAGAATAGATCGTAGTAGGTACGTGCAACCACATTGAGCGGTATCTAAAGACTTGACCTTTTTGAATATTATATCAAGTAACTCTGCGCCATTTGGTAGCTCGCCATTGCTATCAGATATTCTCGCTTTCGAGTTGGTAACCGAATTGCCATCTACATCAGTCTATCATAACATGGAAGAAAGGTTACTATTATAGCTCATCTACAGGTCAGTCTACCAAAAATGTACGAACCGTTTCGCAAAGTTTGACCAATTCGTCCAGAACATAGCAAATATCTTCCATGTTATAATATAATTCCATGATGCTAGCTTTTTGTATACCACCAATTCTTTCAATCATCGCCAGCAATGACTGTTGCAAATATGTATGATAATCGGCAAGACAATCCACGAATGCCATCGCCACAGAACTCCTAGAGCTGCCATCAATAACATGACATTACAACACAAATAGCCATAGTGCGACTGACTTACCCTGAACGATATTTATTGGTGTTGATAATCTTATCCAGCCTTGCCATTTGGTTGCCGATAGATATAAATCGATCAATAACTCTGCAAGGCTGAATGTCAGATACAGTTTAGCATTTGTGGTAACACATTGATTGAGACTTACGACTTTAGCCCTTTCGATCCAATCCCCATGGTTCTAATGTTTGGTATACGAGGAACAAATGACTGTTTGTCGACGTCAAATTCGAATAAATTAGATGGTGCTCCTAGTAGTAGTGTTATAATGTCCTTTGCGTAAAAAGGTTAGTGGAAATAACCTCTCTCCCAGCACTTTTTCGCTTCAAACTCACTTTAATTAAGTATTGGTGGGTAATCAGACTTTCGGGATTATAACGATGATCCGTCGATTGCCGGTAGCTAATGGAAGGGGTTAGCCGCTATTTCACATATCCAAATAGCTACATCTTTATAACACAATACCTCTCTTCTACGCGTTGGAAGTGATCAAGCGAGAGCTCGCTCAGGAACGGAGACTTCAATTGCGGCTTTGATCTCATCTTTAAGGTATCCGCCGCGTTGAGGGCAAAGGATTCCCAAGAAGTACAGTTGCTCGTTGAAGGAGTCAGCATATGTCCTTTGTTCTGTAATTCCAGCCAAGGGTCGAACGATGGGGAAGGTGCATTTTCAGAAAGTTGGCCGGCATGTTTTCTGGGGGTGCGGCTGGTTGAAATGCTGTGTTGTGTTGGTCCCTTGAATGTAGTTTCGTTAACTTTGTCCAAGAGATTATATGGCGCGTCCAGTATTGGGAATGCCATCGAATTGCCTACAGCATGAACCGTTGATCCTTTATGTGATAAGGCTTGATTAGTTATTTGCGTGAAATTGATTATGATTAAATGGTATTGTCATTACTCGACGAAGCATTTGGCAATTGTTCAAAGGCACCAATGTCATGTTTTGATAATTGAAGTTGTTCGAATGGTTCTTCGAATACGCTGTTATCCAACAGCATCTATATATTGAGAATGATGGAAATGTATAATACAAGTATGAAAGGGAAATTATCAAATATGCTGAATGCTTGGAAAATAAGAAACTACGAGTTAACGCGAACAAAAAAAATTCACGACTACCATTTTTGGGCACGTTTAGCCTTGACCTTCTTGAAGTGCTTTTTACCGCCGTTTTGCGTTCGACTTTGAACATCCAAGAAACGACGCTTGTAGTAGCCTCGAGCTTCGTCATCAGCCAAGAGCTCGTCCACAATGGTCTGTTTGCGCTCACGCTTGGTGAGACGGCTAGAGAAGAACTCAGTAGGTCCCTCAATCACGGTTCCCACTTGAAAATACGTCGGATCCTTTGAGTCACTCTTCTTGTAATGTCTCTTACGATCTAACACATTTCGGAGGCGAATGACCTGAAGATCACGCTTGATCTCGGGGGTAATCTCTGTTTTCGGCATATCGAACCAACCCTTTCCAGCAGTCGCCTCTTTTTCCTATAAGTCAATTGCATCAGATGACTAGTCATATACCAAACTACATCATTAACATATTCAAAATATACCTTTTGTTTATCCTTTCGTGACACTGGAGGAGCGTCTGATTTGCTAGCCTTGAGAACATTTAAAGCTTTGGTATTGGATGAACCTTCTCCACCGTCATCAAGGACAGCAAGTTCATGTGCGATTTTCGCTTGGTTCTTGTTGTTAACAATGTAAAGTTGGTCTTCAACAGATATTCCAGCATCGAGTTTGGGTAATCTAAATTATACGATTAGATGATGTACATATGACTTGAGTCAAAATAAATAGTAACTTACTTGAAGCGCTTATAATCGACTTTGCCGTCACTACTAGTGAAAAATTAAAGGAAAACTGTTAAGGACCGAGATAATCGCCTAGCCATCCTATTGAATTTACGAATATTCTTCTTACCTAGACTGCTGGCTACCACTGTTCATTCGAAGAGCCTCTTCAGCTTTGTCAAGAAGAGCATCAATATCTTCATCATCTTCCTCTTCACTCTGGGCCTCGGAGTCGTCTTCCGTCTCCTCTTGTCCTTCACTAGCTTCTGGCTTTCCAGATGACTCTTCGTTTGTATCTTGTTCATCGCTGGCGATCACATCAGCTTCTACACTCTGATCTTCCTCATTACCACTGGCCGTCGCAGACTTTCCCCGGTTGCGCTTCGGTTTGTTGGTGGCCTTATGATCAATTGACTTGTCCAAAGGCAATTCGGTCAATCGATCTTCATCATTTCCTCTACGGTGACTCTGGCGACGAGTGAGCACCATAACTTTATCGAACAATGCTTTCAGTTTGACTTGATCTAAAAGGCAAATTAGCAATTTGTTTTAGAAAAAAATCCCAGCTAAGAATTTATGGTTTTATCGGGTGGCTTATCTCAGCCGTGATCGTTGCAATGCCCGAAGCGGAGCTGAATGCTTCTCTTGAAGGGCAATGTCTACTCTGGCCACTCCATCCCAGCAAAAGCAACCTAAGCAAGCATTCAATTACCAAGACTACATACCTGCTGATTCAGAAATTCTATGTCCAATATGCCAAGTTCAATGTACATCTCTGCAGCGCTTAAATTTGGTGAGTTTTGTCACAGTCTTGCTGTGTCCCCTGTATAGTAGCTCACCTGGAATGTCTCTCTATTAGCATTTGGACCAAGCACACAATGAAGAAGAAACAAAGGGCGATCTTATATCATGGTTCAAAAATGCCCAAAAGAAGGTGCTAACTCCCCTTACTCAGAAAAGCTCTTCATCAAGCTCCACTCCGCCCGTTGCTAGCTCTATCAGCAAGTCATTCAATCAGATACTTGAACCCAACTTCATAAGCAACCTCAGTATTAATGGAGCTCAACCAATGTTCACACCGGAAATGGAGCAACAAATGGAAGCTGTTCGTCGTGACCATTGGCAGCGTGAAACTGGGCAAGATAGATGTTCTGAACCGCACTGTGGTAAAACTCTTGGCCGAGGCAGTGCTGGAAAGCAACATTGCTACCAGTAAGTATAGACCGATTGTTAATTATCCAATGCTTTATCTGATTCATATGTTCTCAACCGTTTCTTTCTTTCCCCAGCTGCGGTAGGCTGTACTGTGCTGATCACACCCGCTATGAAATGAAATTGAACACGTCGGCAAAGCATGACCCTGCAAATGGTATATGGTGCAGAGTTTGTCATACATGCTACGTCTCAAGAGATGGCTATCTTGACAACGAAGGCGCAATACGTTCAAGAACTGCATTATTTTTGATGAGAAGGATGAAAACAATTGACAGGGTCCACTTGGAGAGCAATAAGCTTGAAAAGCGATTAGAAAAGGTAAAGCTCGTTTAAATTTTACATGGAAGACTTGCAATTTCTTATACTCAAACAACAAATGCCTTTTGCTAGCTAGCCAAAATCCATACCTCATCCGATACATCATCTCGTCTAGAGAAACCATCGCTGTTGAAAACAGCTACTTTAGGGTCCGGAAGCGACCACCTCGTGGTGCAGAGAACTACTTCAGCTTCGTCCATAGATAGTATTGGTAGTCTGCTGAGTCCAAAAGCTAACTCCGGATCCAATGGCAACAGGCTAATCTCCATTGGATTGAAGAATAGAGGTAAATAATTGAGGTGTAAACCAACAAATGCAACTTTCAGATATATAACCGCGTCTATACCAGATGCGGAGAAAACTGTTGTCTCATGGGATGATGATAGAAGTGTGCTGAACTGCCCGCTCTGCAAGTAAGCAAGTTTTATTTTATGACATTCTCAATTGATTGACTACGGCCGATAGCTTACACCACATATCATATGTAGCAAAACTTTTACTATCACGAACAGAAGGCATCACTGTCGACTGTGTGGCCGCATTGTATGTAGCAACCAAACTTGCTCTTCCATGATACCTCTCTTCCTTGATATGAGTTCAGGTATGTTAATGTACTCTCATGTTGCCATTGAAAACGATCCAGCAGCTGATTAAGGTTCTTACAGACTCAGTGGATCAGCCTCCTGTAGGAGAAACTCGCGCATGTAAAGATTGCAAGAGAATGGTGTTTAGGTTTGTATTGGTCAAATGAACTTGAAGGGAAAACCCGGTTGCTAATTCACTTGTAAAACATAATGAAGGCGTAAAATTCAAAAGGAAGAAATGACCAAACCGCAGCCCATACTTCAGCTCTATCAGCAACTCTCTGCTACTAAAGCCAACATAGAAAAAATGTTACCACGATTCCAGGATATGGTCATGATGCTTGAGTATGTTTCTATAACGCTCTTGAGAACGCCAGAACATTGATCCAATATCTAACTATCACTTTTATCTCTCCAGACGTAACGAGATATCCAATCAATCGCATGAAACGTTCAAGCTTGCCGGGCAAGTGCGAAAATCTTTACTTGACAGCTTTGCAGCATTTGATGCTATATCAAAGCGAATCAACATGCTTCCTGCTCACTCTTCAAGCATGCGCAGATTGCAAGCAAATATCCACATTTCTGCTAATCACTACCTACAGCGCAATATGTTTCCTCTGCAAATGCTTCCTAGGATCCTGAACCCTGACAGCAAACCTAAGAAAGGTGCCAAAGCTAACGGAAAAGCAAAAACACCATCATCGCATGAGCAAGCAGAAATAGATGATCTTACTGCTCAGTTGGCAGCTTTTGATGAGCAGAAAACGTTAGTGGCAGGCTTTGTGAAGGATGCTCAACGGCAGAGGAAATTTGACGATGTAAGAACGCTCAAACTCAGTCTTAGTGAACTAGAACGTGAGATAGATCGATTACAAGCGGAGCTAGCCAAACGTTCGTGATACCCATATGTAAACCCATAGCACGTCTTTTGATAGGATATAAGTGTATTTAAAACAAAGTAAGAAATTATCTATTATTAATAAATTTGAGTTTATGCTGACTTGATATTAAGCAATTCTGGCATCATTTGTGCGAAGAGGGTCTTGGACTTAAGTCTGGCTCCGAGCCAGGAAGGAAGAGAAAGACCAAATGGAAGTTGACCATAAGCTTGAGTTGCTCCGAAGGATGCAAGCATGACGAGTCCACCCATAGGGCTGTAATCCTTCAATGGAGCATTGTTGATAAGAGCATTGATGTTGCCGGCAATGATAGCAGCGTGCTTAGAACCCCAGGCAGCCATCTTGTTTTCCTTGATGTTGGTGATATCACCAGCGGCAAAGATGTTGTCATAATCAACAAGTTGCAAAGTCTGGCGAACACGGACTTGGCGAGTAGGTTGTTCAAGCGCAGCTTCTCCGAAAGCCTCAGCAACAAGGTTGGTGTTGGCTCTTGGTCCTACACCAGCAAGGACAAAATCGGCCTCAACGGTTTCTCCGTTATCGAGAGTGAACTTTTTGGGTTCGCCAAGGTATCCGTTTTGATTAGGGTCAAAATCTTGGACACCATGGCCCAAAATAACCTTGACACCAGCCTTCTTCAAGGCGCTCAAACACTTTTGATGAGTGCTGTCCTTTGCATCGGGATGCAACAACTTTGGTAGCAAGCTGACTAAAGTAACATCCTTCTTCTCTCTGCCGTTGGATCCATTGTAATATTCGGTGATCTCTCCAGCAAACTCGAAGCCAACTGGACCTCCACCAATGATGAGAACCTTTTGAGCCTTGGCAACTTGCTTTTGCATGTCGCGGAAGCCTTCCTTGGCTTCTTCGAGGTCAGTGGTAGTAGGAATACGAATGGGGAAAGCTGCCCGGGAACCGGTAGCGATAACTAGGTATGCGTAGGAAATGGTATCAGTAGAGACACCATCAATGGTGATGCTCTTTTCAAGCTTGACAGAGTCCTTGGTTATGCCAGTGACGGCAACACCGCCGAATACGAGATTCTTGGATGATGAGGGGAAAAAGTTGTTGAGAGGGAACAAGACTTTGTCTTCCCAGCCAGGAATGGTGGATGCTCTCAAGGCTGGCACAGGGTTGAAACCGAAGTCATTCTTTTCCTAATGATTCTCTTGGTTAAGCACCATAGCCCATATTTGATGTTTCAATACTCAAAAAATCACTAACCACACCAATGACTCTGTATCCACTGGGCAATTTAACGCCGAGTTCCTTAGCAACATTAAGGCCTAACAAATAGGTTAGTGACTACTGACAGTTATTTAATATTATGGCAGGGAAAGAATAGTACCATAAGAAGAGAGACCGACGACAACGACGTTCTTTTGATCCGACATAGTAGTTGACAGAGGGAAGGGAAAAGATTTTAGTAAATTTGCAGGTCACAATAAGCTGTAATTATACTGTTCCTGGGCTGACAAAGTATTGAGCACCGATGACAAATCTCTGGATCAGATTATGAAATTCGATCGTGTAGAGCGGACATTCAATGGAGATTGGCAAACCACGGCAACAACGGATCGCCTCATTCCCTTGCTTGCTATTGGCCTCTAATTTAAGCACCCATCACACATTGTTCAGAAGTATAATGGGTTTCGCACTCTTAAGGGGTCGATGTTCGGCTACTCTGCATTTCGTAATTGTGCATAAGGGTATAATATTTTATTATTGGCTCTATGTGTATTTATTTTCCTGTTTCCTCGGCCAAATTCCATGTAGGGCAAGGCAACGCTTATATTATTAGACTTTTTATAGCGTTGTGAACTTATGCTTAGCCTACAGCTGCTCTCGAATAAAGATGCTCGATGGATGTGGTTTCTTTTCTACCACAACTTGCTAGAACGATGCAGTCGATGTGTAGCTAACTAAGTACATGATATTTGTAACCTGCTAACTTTTTCTTTTTTGATTAACTACAGATAGAGTTCTTCTCCTAAAAGCAGTTATATTATGACCACTAACGTACCGTTATGAAGAATATCCTATAAGCCAGCTTACTGCGATCTACTTTTATAATGTGGGATCTTGTTTGGCTGAAGGAGCAAAGAAGAAACTGCAAAGTGGCCACAAGAGAGGACAGCTTATCTCTAGAAATAGCTTTTACAATGGGGTGTGCGGCTTTTTCACTAGGCCACAAGATGCTCTTCACCATTACGGTGGAAATACTTGTTCATATGGTTCAGTCCAGTACTTCAATCTTCGGCTTAAAACTCATTGCTGCAAAAAGTATATAAGTATATATATATATCTAATGGAGCAAACACAACAATATGCGTTCTGGTACCACATATTCTACAATCGGTCAAACATAAATTCAAAGCTATTGGGGAATGTAAATCTGCAATTTTTTGTTTTCAACATAAAAAGAAGTTTTAATGAAATGAAAATGAAAAAGTGCTGAATTAAGGGTCTGGTATTGACTACTCGATCCGCACGTCTGTGAACCATAATCTTTGTAACATCACACAAAGCGTCGCCATCGGTCGAGCAGTAAAGACGCGCTTGCATATGGCCCTGATCACGCTCGGAGGAAAAAGGTACTTCTACCTAAATCAGAAGTAATTTTTAATATGGGAACTTATGGAAGTGGTGTTACCTGGATTGCTGCAGTACAAGGACCCGTAGATAGAGGTCTGCATACACATCTGTTATCCTCAACTCCCATGCAGCATGCTTTCGGCTCTCGATTTCTGTAATCCCCCGACTATATGCCTTTAAGCAGTTGCTAGTACTTTCGTTTCTCAATAAAGATGTCTTCAACTGGAAAAGATTTCCACGTCATACCAAGTGTTGGTTCGATTCCAATTTTTTTATTCAGGAACGAGATGGTCAAAGGAATGATAGACCATTAAAATTTATTTATCTCGCTATGCTCGTCATTTAATTTGTCTGCAGAACCCTTTACGCCAACCTACCCTGAACCTCTTTGTGTTACAACAAACGTATGCTGGTGGAATTGCTTTTGTAAATTGTGTTCACAATTGATATCTTGGGACAGAAGGTACGCATCACAAAATTCCGGTCGTTCAAGGGTCTGGAAACTAAATCATAGTCTGATTGAACCACAGTCTTTTCTTGTGTTCCACACCATCCCTACGGACACCTATAAATTGAGCAAATATTTGATAGACAGGGTCCTGAATACTCAGCTTACATCAATATGGTCTCCTCGGGTTTCTTAACAAAGATCGCTACCGCTGCGGCATTCTTATCCAGCTCCATTGTAAGCGCCTACAATCCCACTTGCAATGGCCAATACGTTTTATACTGGTAATTATTTTGAACCTATTGAATCTCTTGATGCCCTGTAACTGACTCTCTCATCTTGCAGGGGACAAGATTCATCAAATAATCAACAGGTACATTTTACAATTTTACAACGCTTTAACATATTATATATATTATCTATTGTTCCCACATGTCTAAACAGTTGCATAATTTTTTTGTGACAGAGTTTGGCTTCTTACTGCTCTGGAAGCACCGTGGACATTCTCGTTTTGTCGTTCCTCTACGTTTTCTATGGCCCTGGCGGCGAACCTGAAATCGACTTTGCTAACGAGGATGGCGGTTGCACTTACTTTTCTGGAACTAATCTCTATCATTGCCCCACCATTGGAAATGGTACGATATTTCGCGGAAGAAAGATGTTGCCAACGGTGATAGCATGCAATTTTATTAATCACAAAATTAACCGATAGATATCAAGACCTGTCAAGCTAATGGAAAGAAAGTGCTACTGTCTCTTGGTGGGTGATTAGCCTTTTCAATCGTTTTTTTTTTCTGTCAATTTTTACTGATACCATGTGTGCTCCTTCACAGGTGGTGCTGTTGGAACTTACGGCTTTACCAATAACACTCAAGCACAAAGCTATGCCGACCAGATCTGGGGCTTATTCGGAAATGGAGGCGCAACCTTGCGCCCTTTTGGCGATGCCGTTGTTGACGGTTTTGATCTGGACATCGAAGGTGGTACTAACACCGGTTATGCTGCATTTATTACTCAAATGAGAACTCATTATGGTAAGTGTTCGAATGACATTTTGCCGTGGTCAACATGATTTTTCTGAAAGCTCGTGCACGATCTAGCTTCCGATACTTCTAAGCAGTATTTCATCAGTGGAGCACCGCAATGTCCTTATCCCGATCAGTGGCTCGGCGACTCTTTGACCAATGCCTGGTATGACTTTGTTTGGGTCCAATTCTGTGAGTAATAACAATAGTTTGCAAGTCAAGGTACAAAATCACATGACTCATTTTATATACAATAGATAACAACTACTGCTCCGTTTCAGGAGGAAGCTTCAACTTTAACACTTGGGATACCTGGGCCAAGAGCTCCAAGAACCCCAATGTCAGAGTATTCCTTGGCCTCCCAGGAAGCAAGGGCGCCGCCGGTAGCGGATATGTGACCGCTAGCACTCTCCAGTCGACCATTCCTTCTCTTCGTAGTCAATACAGCTCCTTTGGTGGTGTAATGATGTGTAGGTATTACTCTACCATGAGCACTGTAATGCAAATGACTGATCTTTTAATTTTTAAAGGGGACGCATCTGAGGCTTTTGACAATACTGAAGTCAGCCCTAACTTTGCCACTGTAGTGGCTGGATATGTCCATAGCGGAAGTAACTGCGGTACATCCACTGGCACCACCACCACAGCCAAGTAAGAATCAAATATGACAACTTGCCAACTAAATTATGGTATGCAACTATGCTCATTTTTTAAAATAGGACCACTACTACAACCAAGGCTACTACCACCACCAAGGCTACTACTACTACAACCAAGACCACCACTACTGCCTCTCCAACATCTACTGGATCGTGCCCCGTCGCCGGTGCAGCTTGTACCACTAGTTATGGCTGTGCTGGAACGCAATTTGCTCAATGCGATAATGGAAAATGGGTTCTCCAAAGCTGTTCATCCGGTCTCATTTGCCAGCTTAGTAGCAATGGTGCTTCAGTCTATTGCGACTATGCAAGTGGTCACACCCAGATTTGCCCCTCAGGAAGTGCTCAAGCCTTGCAAGCAGTTCTCGGCGGTCCAGTGCCAAAGACCAAGAGTCAAAATGCTCAAGTGGCGTTTGTAGTTGATGATGCTGCAGTGGGTGGCACAGAATTCACTGGATTGTTCAACGTTCGCGCAGCTGCAACCAAGCCTATTGGAGCTTCCTGGACTCTCACCTTCAATGTCGCTGCCGGTCAGACCGTCGGTTCAAGCAGCCTTGGAAAAGTTACCCAGTCAGGAACAACCGTAACTATCAAGAGCAATCGCAAGAAGGTAGCTCCTCAGAGCGAAGCTGTTTTGATTGATATCAAGGGCAGCAAAGCCGGTGGTGATGTCTTCGTTGGTGTTGATCCCTCTACCATCAACTTTGTCTATTAAGACACAAAAGACTTCGCTATGCTTTAACGACGCATATCACCAATTTTCATAACTTACGTTAAGATAAATACCTCAATGTATGCTTTATTATCATTGATTTTTAAAATTTGATTTTGTGGGGTATCATCTTTTTGGAGATAAGTGAGTAGACAAAGCAGATAGCCTTGTTTACAGGAATTAAAATGCCAGATTATATACTCGCTCATTAGAACGCTGGGTTTCATCTCCAAATAACGGAACATGTGCTAAAGCCTCTGGTGTTTTCAGAGGCTCAGTGTTAGACCGCATAACATTCATTTGCTCAAGTTCCAGCCGAGCCAGCGATCAAACCACTTTATAAGTGAAAATAGAAATACACCTAGCCAGCAAATGGTGACTAGTGGATGAGAGTAATTATTACTGCAATTAAAAGTATACTAGCGATAGAATCTTTTTATCGTCACGAGGCGTACGGTTATCGAGGGGCGGTCTGATCCATTGAGTGGTAACTTCCAGTGCTATTTAAGCTATTTTGTGAACCTTTGGGTATATTCTGGTTGTATATGTTATGTCGATCTTCTAATGAAGTGTCAAGAGGGTCTTCTTGAGGTACTAATTGTCGACCTTCCAGTATTTCTGCCTCATCTACTTCTGAAAGAGCAGCCATGTTGACAGAAAGGAATCCTGCGATGACAAGAATGGCTCCTGCCCAGTATTGGAGGTTGGGTACCACATGCTTGAATACAAAATCTCCAGTTAATGCAACAGGGATCTGTAACATTAATTAGAAACGCAGTTTACTATTGGCGTTAATTTGTTATCAAGTACTTACCGTCAACGACAATCCAAGAGTTACAACTAGAGGAGAAGTCATGAGCATGGCTAACAGCCATAAATAATCCGACCTAGGGATATCAAAATCAGAATTGACTTGTGAGGAACAAACCAGAGTGATGGCTATGAAAACTTACAAGAAGGTTCCAATGAGGGCATTCAGAAATATAAGTCCCCAAACCGCAGCGGTGCTTGGCAATTCAAGTCGCTCGATGCCGAGAGCATGTAGTATACCAAAGCATGGCCATAATAGCACAACATTGAATGCTCCAACGAATCCAAAGAAGAGTGACATGTCCAATCGAGACTCATCTTGAATACGGATTTTCAGCAATATCGTATAGCAACCATAGAAAAATGCTCCCAGTAGAGCCAAGATATCACCTAAAAGTGGATTGCTAGGAGACGAAGGTGATTCAATAGGAAGAGTGCTTGCGTTTTTATCGGCGTATGATACAAGGGATACACCGATCAAACTAAAGTGCAAATCGAAAGGTAATTAGTTATGTAATGTATGATCCCTCATGAAACACTTCAACACGCTATAAATAAGTACCTAACAAAGACGGCAGCAATTTTTAACCCATTGATCCTTTCGATACCAAACATGGCACCAATACCCAAGGTGAACAAACCTAGTGCACTCAAGTCATTAATACGCAATTTCCAATTGACGAGAAATGACTTTCATCTGGGTTCATACCGGACATTGACGATAAAATGGTCGAACTTCCAACCGTGGTGTACGCTAGACTGGCATTGGTAGACCAATTGGCCAAGAACCAAACGATGCAGAAAGTAAGGCTGAGTTGGATTGTCTCCTTCGTCGATAATTTATCAGCTGGAGGAGGACCGTAATTGATTTCGTCATGAGCTTGATTGTTTTCGGCGTCTGCTCTCAGAAAAAGAGAGCTTTCGCCTAATGCCTCCTGATCATTAGCTACCATTGAAGTCGACTGCGCTCGCTCGATCTGAGAGTAACAATTCAGTCAGATACACATGGTTTGATATTGTTTGTAAGGCAATGACACTACATACCGGTACTGAAACACTTTGTTTGCATCAACGCACGAGATATTTTGTATGAGTAACTAATATCGCATTATCATGAAATCAATTGATGATACATACCTAAGTTCATCCACATGATTAGTTTTCTTATTTGACAGCTTCTTTTTCAGCAAAAATGGCAAAAGGTAGAAAGAAAAGGAAGCCGTGTTGACATAGGTGATGAGGAATGGTTTGTTGTAAGATTGTTCGCCGAAAATGCTCTGAATGGTAGCAATGGTTAGAACGGGAGGCATAGACTGTTATGTTGCTTATCTGTTTTGTGTTCTGTGCTGTGCCACTTTGTTAACTTACATTCATAACAAAAGAAGAGGACACCCATATTACTACCACCAATAGCAAGGCAACAATACCGAGAGTGTATCGCCTCCGGCTACCTGCTACCGGAACAGGTGGACTGGCGTCTGTCATTCACTATGATTGAGGGGAATGTAGTTCCTTAACAAAGCTGGGTTGAAACAAAAAAAAGAGAGATATTGCCAATTCATACGGGGTTTGATTGGGTCATCTGCAACCAATCAGGATGCTAAGGACTATTGAAACCGATATCTTATGCACTGTCTTCAAAGCCATTACATGATACACCATGGTCAAAGCCATTAAAGTACAAGATATACTTATCGTTATAGAAAATAATTAGTATATCTTACAAAGACGCCTTTACGTGTAATCAGGTGCTGAATGAGTGTAATTTAATGGTCGGCTGTTGTTCTTTTACTCAGGCTCAGGACCACCCTTATCGGAAAGTGCAGCAGGTTGCAGGAAGTGTGGATGCCCACTTTATGTCAGCACAGCGTGATATTTGACATATTTTCACGAAATCTACCCAAGTTGAATAACCCCACGCCAATCTCTTTTTCGTCGATGCACACAGTAAACAATATCTTGCCGTTTTTGAAAATGGTAGTTCTGAAAGTTTGGAAAAGACCAGAAAAAGCTCGGATATGTAACGTAACATTTCCAAAAAAGAAAGAGAGTTTTTTAAGCCAATGTTCTGAATACATTTGACGATAAACTTACTTCAGTACATATTAAGAGAACATAAAGATTTGCACTCGGAAAGCGTAGACATTATTAGAGAAACACAGGACAGTTTAAGTAGAGTTTGAGAAGTTTGTAGTCAGACTCAGTTGCATGTTGAAATACACAGTAATTGTAGGTTCGTTTCTCAGTCATGCGCAGCCTTTGCCTTTGTATTTGTGTTTTGAACGCAAAATATCAGCATGATCGCTCTTGCAGCTGCAGGAAAAACTATCCAAATATGAGCTCATTCAAAACAATACCGTTTCAAAAGGTTATGTCGTCTGCGTTAACCAATTCTTCTATTCATTTTTAGTGTCGACAGATAATTTTATATAACGTCGTCAAATCCACTGCTAATTGCGAGATTTCTTTTGCTATGTTCCTGAAGGCAATACGTTACTGTAGAATGTATTCGTCGATCGTCACAAAAAAAAAAAAATCCCAAAAATAAAACCCAGATTATATGCCCCGCCAATCAATCCGGTGAAAATTGCAGTGCAACTGAACCACTTTGCTACCTCAGAAAAGACAAGGCCTGCTTTATTCATCTCCATCGCCATCGGATCCGCTCATCAGAACTTTCATTGGAAAGTCTACATTATCTTTTACCAAAAGCCCCAAGATTATGCTTTCTTAACTGGCCTAGACAACAATAGAATAAATCACCACACACTCGGATTCTTACCCTCGCACCGCTTTACTTGTTCCTACAGGATAAATTATTGAATCAATGTCCTCTTTGCTAGTTCACCGTCAGGACATAGGGAGCGAATCGGAATGGAATGAACATCGTCGCTACGGAATCGTTATTGATGCTGGATCTTCTGGCTCTAGAGTCCACGTTTACTCTTGGAAAGATTACGCACATCTTCTCCAAACCCAGCCGCTAGAGGCTCTGCGCGGTAAAGTACCCACCGTGGAACGCGGAGACAAGTTGGGGCTTAAATGGACTCTCAAAGAGCATCCAGGTAAGGTTTCCGATGATATATTTGATTAGATCGCAGGCATACTAAACTTCTATTCTAGGAATATCAACTTATGCTGGCAAAACAAAGGACATAGGAGATCATTTGAAGATGCTTTTAGATTTCGCCGAAGAAGTTGTACCGGCCACAGAACATAAACAAACACCTATATTTTTAATGGCCACAGCTGGTATGCGACTTTTACCAAAAGAAGATCAGGAGGACATCTTAAGTGCCACCTGTAATTATATCAAAAAAAACTCTGGCTTCAAGCTAGAAAATTGCAACAAGCAAATCAAAATCATATCAGGAGAATTGGAAGGTCTTTACGGATGGACAGCTGTCAACTATCTGATGGGAGGCTTTGACGCTAGCATCAGTGCATCACTCGATGAACAACCTAAGAACGCAGATGGTATACGAGAGCAGCACCACACATTTGGATTCCTTGACATGGGAGGCGCTAGCACACAAATTGCATTTGAGCCAGAACATCATCAGAAAGAGGAACATATGGATGACCTAGAGAAAATCACGCTGCATACCCTAGATGGACGCCGAATTGAATACGATGTTTTTGTAACCACCTTTCTTGGGTATGGCAGTAATGAAGCAAGGAGACGGTACCTGGAGGAACGAGTACGCAAGGCTTATGATGAGAGTGGACCAAAATCAGACTTGTTAGATGAGCATCATACGCTCCATTTGGATGACCCATGTCTTCCTATTGATCTCAACTTAACCGACTCCTCGTCAACAAGTGTTGCATTAACACTTCATGGCACTGGATCATTCTCCAAATGCTTGGAAGCTACCCTTCCACTTCTGAACAAGGATGTTGAATGCCCAACCGAACCTTGTTTATTTAATGGTGTACACACTCCACATATTGATTGGCTAGTCAACAAGTTTGTAGGAATATCTGAATACTGGTATTCATCGCACGATATTCTTGGTCTAGGAGGGGTTTACGATTTTGTTGAGTACGAGAAGAAAGCCACCGAATATTGCCAATCGGAGTGGAACACGATTCGGCAGAACCACCAACATGCCAACGAAATTGATTTGCAGCGTTACGAAATGCAATGCTTCAAGGCTGCTTGGATGGTCAATGTGCTCCATGATGGTATCGAAATACCAAGAATCGTAGATGATGGTGGTCAAGGCACGGCAGCTCAAGAAAAGGAAGTCTTGGAACAGTCGATTGAAAGTGTCAATGCCAAGCATTGGAGTCCGCCGTTCCAAAGTATCGACACCATCAATGACATTCAAGTTTCTTGGACTTTGGGTGCTATGCTTCAGTACGTATCCGATCAAATCCCTGTAACGGATAATGGGTCCCCAGGGCATAGTACGGATGATGAAGGCCCTCATGCTATCGATAAAGAAGATGGTCAGCCACCGCTAGAAAACGTAATCGGTATACCAGGAAACCCTATACCCAAATCATTGACGCCAAGTAATGCGCATTCATTTGCTTTCTTCGTTATGTCGATTATGATAATTTGTTGTTTCCTCGTATGGTGTATTTCTCGCAGTCGGTCTCGCCGCCGAGCAGGAAAGAGTTCTTATGACCCCAACGCGGGGATCCTCGGCAATTCAGATTCAGTGCATGCCAGCCAATCTCACGGTTTCCGCTCTCAGCTATCTCATTTTCATCCTGATAGAATGTTGCGCGAAACCTACAATACTGCTCGCTATTGGTTTTCAAGACTAGGAAGAACTAATCGATCGTACAATCAAGCCCCCACTTCAGTACATGACCTGGATGTGGATGATTCCGAATATGGTGTTACAGTGACAGAATTGGATAATGTTGGATCTGAAGGCATTGCTATTAATATAGGATCCAGCCCTAGTTTGGGTGTATTACGAAGACCTACGTCTAGCAATTCTATTCGATCGCAACCATCTATACCTACGCGGCCTTGGACCAAAAAGCGATACAGTGGAGATAGTGCAGCTAGTCTAATGGGAGCACAGTCGGCCGTTTCTAGCCCTGGCGCAGTAGAGTATACTGGCATCAAGAGTTCATCTTCGGCACTAGGACTATCCAACAGAAATGGAAGTTTCACTAATCTGACTGCGCGAACTGGCAGCTCGCCGAATCTCAATTCATTCTATCAAATGGGTCTTACGCCAACACCTCCTACCATCTCATCTGATGACAATTCTGGATACCTACCAGCTGCCGTTACATCAGCATCTCCCAGAAAGCAAAGCAGAATGGGTTATTCTGTAACCGAAACGTCAGAGGAAGAGGACAATGAATATCCAACAATGGCTCAAAGTGGATCGATCGGACCATCGACGATTTTGGATATTCCATCCATAGGCAACAATGGTCGAGCCAGTCCTGCTGTATCTCAAGATGAAAGGCGACGGAAGAGAGGAGATGACATTATGTAGATACTCACTGCATAGCTCTGTAATAATGTGTATGCTGGCATAGATTCCTTTCCATATAATAAAAAAAACCTCATAAGCATTATGCATTTCTCGAACAATTAAGATGGTACATCTTTCCAATTCCGACAGGCAGCCAATCATGACGGGAGGCGGACATTCGGTTAGGTTGCGCATGTCTTGGCAACGGCTAAATTTTATATAAAGATGGCGGAGCTGTGGCCTCACACCTCTTCTTGTTTCATTCTTTCAAAAAATGAGCGAAAAATCAAAGGACGTTGAGTACACTCCTATCCCCATGCAAGAGGATGTTGAGGCTCTCGAAGGTCATGATATGAAGCGTCACTGCAAGCGTAGATGCCAACATAAGCGTAGGTTTTATCATCACCGTCATCATTATGCAAGTATCGTTCTGTTTCATACATGTCACTCACTCTTTTCTGTTGACCAACAGGTCGTAAGATGCTCAAGAAGATAGGTTTAGGTGCTGCAATTACCATCTTTGCACTCTCTAATCTGTCCACACCTTCATGGTCATGGAGAGGAGTGAGTGAACATAGCTATGTTTAAATTATCCTTTTTGAAATATTATTTAACTAACTAATTTTTCCTTTCTGTTTTGCAGTATGGAGGACAACAATTTAATGGCGAAGACAAGCCCACTTTCTACTACCCTGAAGAGCTTGCTGAGCAAAATATTCCTGAACCTGATCATTACGCCATGAAGGTTGCCTCCATGTTCTCAGACTTTGACCAGGACCGTGATTTCGATCACCACCACGGTCGCGGTCGTCCTCATCATTGGGGCAGGGGCCGGCATCATGGTCACCACCATGGCCCTCCCGTTGCTGAGGAACAGGATGGACCCCGTGGATTCCACCATGGTCCTCCTGGTTGCTCCCGTCGTCCCGGTTTTCCTGGTCGCCACGGCCATCACGGACCTCCCGGTCCTGATGAACGTGTAGATGATGAAGATTTCGAAGAAAATGATATGCCATTCCATGGTCGTAAGCATCATCATCATCATCATCATCATCACCACCATGGAGAAGGTCATGGTAGACACCATGGCAAGCATCACGGAAAGCACCCACACGATGAACCTCAGCCTGAACCCGAAGTCGAAAACGATCTAGCAAACGATATCGATGAAGACTTCGACGTTTCATTCCCACCGTTGGATGTACCCAGTTTCGATCCAGTACCCAGCTCAGAATGGATCAGAATTTACGATCACCACTTTAATTATGAAGACGTTGACGTACCAGAAGTTGAGACAGAAGACTTCACTGGTATTGAACAAGGCGATGACCAATTGCATTCAATGCCATATGATGATGATAGAGACATGCCACCTTTTATGAACGCTGTTGATGACGAAGACGTTGGTGGCGAATTTTTTGAGGAGCCTACACCTCCAACCTCTTCCGACGTCCCTCACCCAACTGACGAACCCCGTCCTCCTCACCATCGATTCCCTCATCATCCCCCACACCACAGACGCCCTCCTCATCACCGTGGTGGCCACTGCAAAGACGCCAATTTGACTTCTGAAGTCACAACTTTAGAATTCTCACCTGAAGAATTTAAGGAAGCTGCTCTCTTCGTCGATGGTGCCTTCTCCGGTTCCAAAGTTGAAATCACCCAAGCTAGCAGTGACGATGCCGTTGCCGACAAAGTCCAAGTCGAAGTCAGCATTCTTACCAGCGACGAGAAGTTGAACGACTTGGTAGCAATCAGCTCTTTCGACCACGAAGGCAAATATTCTGTTGAAGTCAAGGGTCCTGGCCATCCTCCTCGTCCATCTCATTCTTTCTTTGGTAAATTCATGGGAGGTCCCCAAGATGAGCCTGACCATCCTCCCCCGCCTCCCTGCCTCAAAGCACATGTTAAGATCACCTTCCCCGCTGGACTCAAGAAATATGATGGTCTGGATTTGCATCTCCGTGCTGCCTTTGTCTCAAGTAACCTTAGCGGTCTCACCTTTGGCAAATTCCGTGCTGGTGTTGGCCGGGGCCGCATTCATTTGGAAGACATCGA
This sequence comes from Umbelopsis ramanniana AG, assembly GCF_025399195.1. Taxonomy (NCBI): domain Eukaryota; kingdom Fungi; phylum Mucoromycota; class Umbelopsidomycetes; order Umbelopsidales; family Umbelopsidaceae; genus Umbelopsis; species Umbelopsis ramanniana. Next base: position 39,674 of record NW_026252157.1, on the reverse strand, counting down.
AGCTGAAGACATTCAAGTCGCCGCTTTCCGTGGCAAGATCACCGGTTCCTACAAGCCTTCTCATTATTTTGGAGCTAGCACTGTAAGAGGCATCTCCAACGTTACCGTGACTCCTACTAGCGCCAATGCTACTATCAAGGCCAACACTGTTGGTGGTTATGCTCACATTCAATTGGTAAGTCGCGATTTTCGCCACGTTTCCCAATTTCATTGATGCAATTTACTCACTATCTTTTTTATCCAATAGCCCGCTGATGGTTATGAAGGCAAGTTTGCTGTCTCAGCCTTGTCCGGCCACAACACTGTTCATGCTCCCAATCCTGCTGATATTCATGTCACCAAGCTGAGACCTTACCTCAAGGCTGGTTATTACAAGGAAGATTCGGCCTCTGTTGTCGTTGTCTCCGCCGCTCATGGTGTAGCTAAGCTTGAATTCGTTTAAGCGTTTTCCTCCATTCCTTTTATTTCCTTTTTCTCAATACAATTGCTCAACATATATGTTTCACCAGTATCATACAATATCTAACTGTAGTCAGTTCAATTAAAACCACTTGAGTATGCAATCCGAATTAAATATAAAAAAATCTGTACAAAATTTCAAACCCATAAATTTTCCCTGTCCGAAGCTCCTTTTGCCTACAGCATCCATTGCTCTTCCTTCAAGATGGTAATGCTCCTCACTGTACAGACGTCCTAATCGTTGGCAGTTACTAATCTATCCACACTTTCAACGTGATTTCACCTTAACAGTCAGCCATATTTAACTTTGAGAGCCTTTTGCTCGTCGTACTGCTCTTGATCTGCACTTGCTCCTACATTCGAGCCCAAGCGCCATCACTAATGGACAGAAATAAGACTGGGCAAGTATAGATAATCAATCAACTTCATGACGTCGATTGCAGCTCACTAACATTTGGATGTGTGCCTTAGATTTTTGGGTTTTTTCTGGAAAGCAGCACGTATCGGCGAGCGACTTAGCCCATACGTTTCCTTGGCGTGCATTATTATGGGTGTCCGTATGATGCTCTCATAACCTTTTTTCGCTCGACCAAATGACAACCCACTTATTACATCCTTTTTTCCTGTAAAATAAAGCAAAAATGAGATTAGCTACCCTCTCCCTCTTCATATTCTCTTAAACCGCATGGTATGTTGAAAAAAAAAATGGATATACTCGTGTCAAATTTACTACAATGATAGATCATGTCTTGAGGGAATGGGGTAATAATGAGGTATGCTTTAAAAAAACTTAATAGATAATTTCAAGATATGATACAACAACAGCCTTGCTTTTCGTCGGCTTTAACAGTTTCTTCCGTCAGATAGTGTGATGGCATGTCTTGCGATTTTGCCTTTGACTGCCCGTTCTCAGACTTCAGGGTATTCATCTCATGCATATTCAGCTGTCGTTGTTTCTGATACCTGTCTTCTATATGCCCCTTTGGCGGATATCGTAAGTCTATATCCATGTGCTGCTGTGGCCTGTATGGATATACGTTTGGCTGTGAATCTATCCTTGGTTGCGCACCTTCCACATTATCCATGCCCTTTTTGTCCAAGCGATAGGTGTCGTCTTCTTTCATATCAACAGTATGATTGTCTTGAGGTAACTTTTGTTCCACGGTTTCGTAATGTGGTTCATTGGTATGAGCAAAAGTACCGTATATAGCCGACTTGTCCATTGAAGTTTGGTCAACCGGACTAGATACGTAGTTCTCAACAGCCAAAGAATTGAGATCGCCGTCACTGTGATCGGACGACATCCCTTGTTCCGAACGTTAACATTCTGATTGCAAGAGCTTCAAATGATACGTTAACACTTACCACCAGAGCGCGTCCGAGCATGCTGGCGTGCAGCAGCAATTTTGGCCTTCCTCTCCAGTGCCTTTCGCATAGCCTCCTCACCTTCTTGCCGTCTTAACGAATCCAGTGCCTCCTCTTCAGCCAATCGTCGTGCAACTGTTGGAATAACATCCAAGTCTTTATTGGCTCGGCCAGTCCAACTAAAACTGGCATCGCTGTTTAAGGGGTAAGTGTTGGACGTTCCACGGCGATGCGGAGCCGACTTGGCAAGGCTATAAGTTTCATGGGGTGGTGGCTGTTGAATTGCTATTGGCTGACTTGTAACTGGTAGGATTGATGTGTCTCGACTGACAGCTAGAGACGAAACTTGTGTATCCTCGTCGAACAGCTCCTCAGCTTTATTGATTTTGGTAGCATAGCGAGAGAAAGTTGGCTCTGATGTACTATGGGAAAGTAGGACACTCTCTCGACGAAGCAAGCATGACTGCCTGTAAACTGTTTGTTTCATGTGCCCAAGCGCAACACTGTCAATAAACGATCACACTGGAAGTTGAGATAAAGCTCATGGCTTACCACTAGGTAACGGTCGTGTCTCTGGAGCAGCTCCATTTCGCGTAAGATCTATGATTTGGACATGCTGTTTCGTAAAGCATCAGTAAGTTTCTCCTCCATTCCTTTGGTAGAACAATAGCTTACCTCATCGTCACGAAAACGAATTTCGTAGGCAGGGCCTGCGGTAGACATGACAGGAACAAATGCTCCCGATGCAACTGAGGAGGTTGGTTTTATTCCACCCCTTCGTTATGATAAACAACAAAAGGTTTAATCACATATTGCAGACAGTTTGCCAAATGTGACCAGTCATCGCGTGTTCACCAATGTGTGACAAACAAGCTATTAAACATGCAAGATTTCCTCCAAAGTCCTTTAAACCAAGCAATGATTTTTACTGGGATCGACATAACTTATCATCTTTAAATGTACGTTCGCTCAACTTGTTATGTTTACAAAGCTAAAAGGTAATTCTATTCAAACTCTATTATTTGCAGACGAGCCGATTTCAAGCCTCTTCGGACGGCCGTCATGCCTTTCCTCAGCCGATGACTGGCCATTTGTTTGTTGCCATATACCTGAACATATAAAATTGCAGAAACTCAATAAGACAGAATACGCAGCCCCTTACAAGCTCAATCTTTTGCATACATGAAATTACGGACAAGGTCAGTCATACGTAATTTATTCATTGTTCGTGTTTGGACTTGCTTTATAATCTGCAACAATACCAGCACCTTATGTAACTTTGAGTATGATTTTTCAAATCGTTGTACTTGTCAGACAGATGTAAACGACTCCGTAGACACCCTTACGTTCGACAAGAGACCCCTTATGGAAATCGATATGCATGGTGGCCAATTCCTTTTCATTGCAATAATGCTGTGTCAATATTGCAATGTCCTTAGTGCATATACTGGTCATTGTTTTGCGCACTTCAAAGGATAAATGGCATAGTGATTCAGATTATCAACGTAGCAGCGGACGGTCTGTGCGGGCGGAGAAGAGCACAAATATTTATGATCGCATGGAGGTGGTAAAACCTCAAGCCAGACAGTGTGTGCTCATACTGAAAAATTAACAAGAAGTTAATTGATCTAAAAAGGACGTTTCTTTTCTGAATTCAAGGAGAAGATCCCACTATTTTAAACTAATGGAGAGAGCAGGTAGCAGCAAATAGGAAATACCGACATTGCCGATCAAATTACGATCCAGAAAAAAAAATACTGATACTGTCTTATTGGTATTTGCTGGAGAAACGGAGATGAAAGAAATTCAATCATTTTTTGCTTGCTATGATGATTATGAAAAACTACACTACATTTCTGAAGGATGGCAACAAGTATTCGATAAAACAAAGAAAGGGTAACGACTACTTGGTAGATATCTTGCTGAGGATCGAGATCAGGCAGCACTCATATTTTTTTTCCACAAGTGACGTACGTAATATCACAAAATTGTGATCGGGAATTCATTGACAATTTTTTTTTTTTTTTTTTTTGTGCGTGGCAGACATACTCTTCGTAATTCCCTTACACTTCTTTGGAAAACAGTACTCTGGGGCGTTTGATTGGTGTACCAAAGTTTTCTCATTCTCATCAATAGCATTATGCCTGACAGACATAATTCTCCAAGTGGAGCGTCTGGAGATCCGTCTATGCCTTCCCTTGCATATAAAAGAAAGGCAAACGAAATCTCGAATAGCTCACCCAATGACGATTTTGCCACCTCATTAACTTCAACGAACATTGCACCTCAATCCATTCTCGAAAACCTTTCAAGCCCTACTTTTACTTCTGATATTGCATCTCTCAGCAATTCCATGCCATCCAACACTTCCATCCCTTCTCCGTCCCAGCCAGACTCGTCGGCGTCCAGAGCCATAATGTCTACTTTACAGAGCCAGCGCTTCCAGCGCAATGTTCCTGCATTTCTGAACAAGTTGTACAAGTAAGCAGAACAGAGTTTTACGTGGCAAAGTGATATTTGTATAGATTCTGATTTTTTTTGGCTTGTAGCATGGTTCAAGACCCAGCGTCTAACGATTTGATTCGGTGGTCAGAGGACGGCAAATCGTTCATCGTGGTACGCCACGAAGATCTTGCCAAAGAAGTCCTTCCTCGATTTTTTAAGCATAACAACTTTTCATCTTTCGTCCGCCAACTCAATATGTATGGATTTCACAAAGTACCGCATCTGCAACAAGGCGTCCTGCAGTCGGACTCGGACACAGAATGGTGGGAATTTAGCAATCCACACTTTCAGAAAAACCACCCCGACTTGTTGCTACTAGTAACAAGGAAAAAAGGCAGAGATCAAGAAGAGAAGGAGGCGCCGGGTCTTGATTTGAATCACATTCTGGACGAAATTACGGCGATAAAGAAGCATCAAATGAACATTAGTTCGGAGTTGAAGAACATTCAGCAAGACAACCAGGTTTTGTGGCAAGAGACGTTGGCTGCAAGAGAAAGGCATCAGCGTCATCAGGAAACGATAGATAAGATTCTCCGGTTCCTGGCTTCCGTATTTTCTGGTGATAAAAAGAGAGCTATCATACCGAAGAAGAGACGATATCTAATTGGAGATACCAACACTGAGTACAGTGATTCTGGCGCCAAGATTAGGGAAGAGGATAGCGATGATGAAGAATATGAAGAAATTGAAGAGATACCAACACCTTCAAGCAAAAAAAGTGGTTCTCCGTCCGTGACCAAGGTCACCACTCTACCTGAAAAAGATTCTCAAGATTTGCCCAGGAAAGTATCGAAAACGTCTAAAAGTGCCAGTGTGGCCAACAGTCAAAGTATACGGCAATCATCGCCAATGCCCACCAGCCCATCGGTGCATTCTCCAGGATCAGTTACAGCTAGTGATCAACTTGCTGAAATACAAAGTAAGCGGCTTTGCCTTTTGACTCTTATGCAATGACTTCCCGTTCAGGACTAATATCGCTGTTGTCTAGATACACTCTCCAACCCCAATAAGCAACGAGACATTATCAATTGGGACAACATCAGAAACATTCAGCAACTTCAGAACCTTCAGCAGGTTTTGAATGCTGCTATGAGTAACCCAACGCTACTGGATAATCTGAAGTACCAGTCATACCAGGCACCCAGCAGCAGTATACCATCGGGAGCTCCCTCCACGTCGTTGGTTGAGTTTGACCCCAATCTTGCAAGCACCTTAAGCTATCCTCCTTTATCGAGTGGTGTTAATGCAAATGATCTTCTCACACCTCTTTACAATGGCAACGCTATCACCCCGTTCCAGTCTCAGACACCGTCATTGGACGGTGTCACTCAGAAAGTCAACGATTCAACCAGATCAGCGGAAGAAATTAACCAAGAAATTGGTAAATTGGAGAGTGATATAGACACTCTAACCAATCATCTCGGATTTGATCCCAATAACTTAAACGTAGATGATTTGGATTATGTGGATATGGATGAGTTTCTTAATACTTATGGTAATGGTAGTGCGGATCAATGAACTCTTTTTTTTTTTTTTTGCATACAAAAAATAAAATTAAAAAATACATAAATTACGGAGTACTCGTTGCAAGCGGACTTGCTATTGACATCTCTGCTAGGATCTGCTCGTCCTTGGAGACGCGCAGATGGATTACTTTTCAAAATTCAGAAAGCGCATCGTCACCCCAAAGGCTCAGCCTACTGGGGCGATGCAGCTTGCCAAATTTCATAAATGCTGGAACTATGTACATGTAAGATTGTCCCTGGCAACGGACTCGTTCCTTTAGCCGAACATCTGTTACTAAGCATGCCAATGTTCGCTTTATTAGAATATATATGCTGCCGATGATAGGAAACCCAATCTACATGTTCAGCAGACCGAAATACCGAGCCGTTTACGACAAATGGTAGATTTGCTTGTGGATGAAGAAGCCAGACAAGAGGATAGCTCAACTGGAGTGTGCATGGAGTACTTTTTAAAGAACGGCATATTGCACTTCCTCGTCAACGTATCCGAAAAAGCAGACTATCCTGTTGGCATGCGCAGCGAAACCATACGAACAGTTGCCAGTATGATCGATCTTTTAGATGACCGCTTTCTTGTACAGCATGCTGTACATAAGCCTACCATCCGCTTGCTTCGATTCTGTGTTTTGGATGAACAACAAAGCGATCAGTACGATGAAGATCTTGTCGATCTTATGTATATCATCTGTTCCAAAATCCATGGCTTTCCTGCGCTACTCAACATCTTCTTTCATGATCGTCAATGGTTGACGACACCTCAGAAAACCCAGCACCCAACTACGCCCGATCAAACTCAATCCGCAGACAATCCGCTGCTGACGAATCTCCAAAGGCATGGCCAAGGAGAGAAGAAGCCAGATTACGAATTTGTTCTATTCAGCTACCTACTGCGGTTTGTACACCGAGAAGGTCGATCAGGAGATTTCGCTCGAACCGGCCTATTGTTTCTAATGGAAATGGCTACTGGTCAACTAGGTGATTTCATTCTAGAGTCGGATTTTGCTACTATTATGGCGGCCGGTCTTGGTGCACTTTACTCTCAGTTACCCCGCAAACTCGTAGTCCAAGAAGAAACAGATGCGTCCAATAACAGTACTACTTTCCTACTGGCATCTGATCAAGATACCATGGGTATGCCTTTTGACATTGACGTTGAAACTTCCAACTCATCTGACTTCCGAAGTCGATTGGATTCTTTCCTAAAATTGTTGGAATTTTGTCAAGACGTCTTGACCCGGTGCCCCAGTGTGGAAATCTGTGTTTCTCTATTGCAAAACATACGATCTATTTTTCTGGAGAATATCTTATACCCATCCATTTTGGAATGCTCTGATACCGATGGTTCAGCTGTGGCTGTCATTAGCTACATCGACATGATCCTGCAGACCTTACAACAAGACGAACTAGTAGATGTTGTTGTAGGGTTCTTGATGGCTATGGATGATAATCCTGAAGATTTGAAAGTCACTAGTCCACAAGTCGAGAAGCCTGCTTTGTTACCGGATGGCAAACAAGCATCCGACATTTATGTTGGCATAGAAGGCGACAAAGTCAAGAGCTCTCCTTATTTCACTGCCCTTGGAAGGTTCACTCTCAAAGATCTCATCTTTTCACGCCTCAAATCAAGCTCTCAGCCAACTGTGATTGCCACTCTCAAATTATTGAAAACTTTGATATCAAACCACTGCCGATACTCCTTGCGTCTCTTGTCGATACAACTGGACGATACTGCTACTAGCTTTCCTCATACTGTGCAATTCAATGAGCAAACAGAAAGACTGGAAGATGGTGAATTGAATGCGCAGAAAGCCACCATGACCACCATTTCACACCACAATCGTGAAATTGAGCTGTTTTTCTCTTTGATATGCACTATCGACTACAAACACTCTCAAGATATTCTCTCACTTGGTTATGAAGCATATCTTAGTGATGTAGAGACCACCATTTTGAGTGATTGCTGTTATCAAAATGGCGCAAATATGGATTCGGACATGGCAGGGAACCACCACCAAAGGCAATCTAAGCTAGAGAAGCGACGAAGTTTGAAGTATGGTCAAAGGTACGATGAAAGGGTAGCAAGAAGCAGGGAATCAAGCTCTGGTAAATTCCCAGCCAAGTACACTCACCAACATCTGTACACGATGCCCAAGCACCGATTGAAGCAAACAGATCCTTTGTTGCAAATACTTTTGGGGCTGCTCTCACATTTCTTCGCCCAATCTTCAGAACTCAATTTGGCCTTGACAGCTGTTATATCTGCCTTGGCGATCTGCCCATTCCGCAGTTTAGAAGGGTGGCTCGCATTTAACGAAGAAGATAGAGCACGAGATGTACTTGTCCTTGGCCCTGATCAGACCAGTACAGAAAGACAATCCAACAGACCAGGAAACAAGATTCGTGTCAACGACATATACGCGCAGTTTGATAAAGACCCAACACCAGTCAATGAAGATGATGAGGGTGATGATCGGTCTATTGATTTTGGCATGGATAGAAATTCGGTTAATATGACTGTAGCCACCAACTTTAGGTCGTTCCCACCCATCTTCACGTTGCTTCGTACTTTAACTCAACAGGTTGATTACTATCGGTCAGAAATAACTCAATTTGACACGTATTTGGAAGACAGAAGACAAGGCTTGTTCTTTGGCGATGCATTTGCCAACCTTTCCGTGACGCCATCAGCATCAAGTGATAATGCGAAACAAGCTGAAATCTCGCAAACTTCTTCCTCTACTATGAGCCTCTTCTTTGGCGTTGGTGCTGGAAGCAAGAAGCAGTCATCAAAATCCAAGGTGAATTCAAATACCCAACCCAACAGCCAAGGTACTGCTGCCAAGAACGCGACAAACAAGAATCCAGCAAGCCCTATCCCCAATAGTAATAATACTGCTTACCAAAATGCGGAGATGTCGGATGCTCTAGTTGCACATGTGCGCAAAATGGCAGACGTTCGTATCCAGCCTTTATTTCCTTCCAATTTCGTGGTAGAACCTCGTGAGACCATTCTGAATCTGAATGATGAAGATGAAGACACATTTGCACCTAAAGGAAGGAATCCATCACAACCAAAGAGGCAAGACAAGTCCACTGAAATCAAGCTGTCGACGCTGCTGAACAATGTGGTTATTTTAGAAGAATGTATTAAAGAGCTTGTTGCTCTAGTTCAAGTACGCAGAAGTATGGGAATCGATGAGATTCTTTACACTTAGACTTATGTATGCCCTTTTTCCCAATAATATCATCTGACAATATAATACCCACTATTTTGTAAAGCGAGAACATGGCTTCCTAATAAGCTGAGATAAGCTGAGCTAATACAAAGGATGTCGTGTCTACTTTCACTTTGAAACGCGTCTTAGGATAGTTTGCTTCACATCTTTCTCTTCTTTGAAGAAAAATGGCATGACAATCTTAGCATGAATGTCATTGTAGAGAGTTGCTGCAGTGATCAGCCAACATGCATTTTCTGCGCGTGCTCAACATGCATCGTTACACATAAATGGCTCGGCCTTCCGATGAACCATTGATCGACCTTTTCCGAGCAATAGGTTTTTTGTTCACCACTATTTAAGGCGTTCGAAAAGATAGATGATATTGGCAGTATGGAAAAAATAAGGAATAAATAGATTCTCGGTGGTTGAGTACCAGGTGTTTGTACCTTGATAGTGGTTTAAACCTCAGACAACGGCTAAATACTTTATTCTGATAAACAAGGATAAATCAAGGTTTTTGCCTTCGGGAATGTACCCAAAACAATGGTAAAGAGTGGCCCGTGATTACTATAAACCGGGTTTTAGCCATTGAAGTACGCAGATAATTAACATTTAGATGAACAATGCAAATTTACTGCGCGATGTTAAGAAGCTGAAGTGAAAATCATGGTTGTATTCGAAGATGATCTTGTCACAAGTCACAGTTAAAGTTTCTCAGAACGCTCGCCAATGCTAAAAAAGGGTATCGATCATTGATGCTCAATGTTCTCTTCAGCCTCATGCCTCTATACGTCCACAACCTACCCGCGCGCTCGTATTCGCCCGCTTTGAAAAATTTGATCGAACCATATGGGAGGATTAGATATATAGAAGAAAGAAATGGTTACGCCTACGTTGTAAGTTTTCGCCACTTCGGCGGTCTCGGAGTGGAGAAGCTTTAAAGATTGTGAGAATGGTTGAATCTTGCCATTCCTCATCGAGACTGAATTGATGCAAGCTAGACGAAAGCAACTCAATAGAATCGCAGACAACTTACCTAGTATTTCCTTCGCTGCAGGAAATGCATGACGAGCGAAACTGTCGCACCGTTTTAGATCGTTGCGATGGAGTGCTATTCAAAGGAGCGACAATAAGGGTTCGCTTCACCGATAGAGACGACGAAATACTACCACACGACGATATCCCTTTGAATCATACATGCCAAGTATGCACCGGTATTGGCCATACTGCGATTGAATGTCCCACTAGGTAAGAAGATCTACTCCACAGTCCCCATGTCTTGGTCAAAAGTGCAACCCAAACCACTCATTGGAGCTTCATTGATGTTGGTGACGGAATCGCAACACTTTACCTTGCATTGGGGTATTGTTCATACTACGAATCCCTGCGTTGACCCATTTTTTCCAAATCCACCGGATTTTTCTTCCTTGTGCTACCAGCAGACATCGCGCCATTGCAGCCAGCTTGGCTCTCGCCCACGGCTTAGAACGACCAAGAGGTAATACAGGTGATACAAATACAACCAATTTTAGTTTACACTCAAGACATCGATCAGATGAAATGAGAGTGGAGCGCCCCCCTATACGGCGTCCACTTTCAGGAGATCTTTTGGATCACCATCACCTAGGTAGAGAGTACTCTACTCGCATTAATACAAACCGGCATTCATTCAACAACCTATCGGCATATGACAGACCCATTCCAAGGGAATTTCCCATGAGTTCGAGGTCTACTACTTATCTTAACATGAACAGAGATCAAAGGGGTTAGTGAATGAAGATCAAGTTACGAGCATTTTCCGTTCTCATTCTTCTGAGGCTAACAATCTCTGTGTAGGTATACCTGATGGTCCAAGATACAAGGATAACAGAAGCAGTGCGCGCTTCAACAATCAGCATACCCAAAATCGCCCAGGACGAAGTTCATCACTCCAGGATTACCGGAGGACATCAAGAGAAATTCGAACAAGGCAAGTCAAATGGAATAAAGACGTCGTGTTCTGCCTCGCATTAACTTTGCAACGCCTTTGCAGATCTCGAACCCCGCCGCCGAGAGGACCAGCTAAACGCAATGGGCCTGTACCACGCCCTTATGGAGAAGAGGGACACAGTCGTAATGGAATGAAGAGATTTTCTCAATCGAGAACCGTACATAAATCGGAAGATATGGCAACGCGACGATCAAAAAGTCCACCACATCATCCACGGAATTTTCGTGGGCCTCGAACACCGAGCCCTGATCACAATTAATAGGGCAGTCAATGAGCTCCAAGCAACATACTCAACTCATCAAATCACAAAAGTAGTAGGCATTCAATGTCTAAAGTATTGTTTCCATATGAATAAATTTATCTTTTGTCGCCTCTTATATTTTTTGTAGTAAGTCAGACAATGAAAGATATTTTACGCGTCAACCAAAATTCCCTCGCTCAAAATAGAAAACCCTGAAAACCCTACTACACCTACTACACCTATACTTTTAATGCCCATTTCAGTGGTAAATGACTGTTCATGCTCGTGGCAGGATCAAAAATACTCTGCTCATTCCACTAACCAATGCCCATAACAGCAGAAAGGCAGCATCAGTAAAGTCGCTGCTGTGAATCAGGTACATTCAGAAGCTACAACTCAAACTTTGCGAAATGCTTCAACTGACAACATCGTGTAGATCAAGTCCCTGGTTGACGGTCTGCAGCTACCCTTACAATATGAAAAGTAAGTATAATGCTCCCTTTATGACTGTATCTTGGAATGGCCAGCTGACTTGATCCACAGGGACGATTGGCAAGTTGATATCGACTACTACCATATTGACGATTTTCCCGAGCACTTGAGAGAATGGGCACTCACACTGTTCAAAGCTAATATGCTGACGATGTAGGTTCCTATTCTTGAGCTTTAATTCTATTGGAGTCATAATTTAATGGCTATTCCAGGTACAAGAATTCAAAGGATGGCTGGAATGAGGACGAGAAAAGGTCGGAGCTGTTTGCAAAGGAAGCAAGATACCTTGTTGCAAGATCTCGCACAGATCCCACACGTCTTTTCGGGTATCTTTTATTTCAGATAGTGCAGGAAGAGACCATGGATGACGACGTCCTGGCTGATGTTGCATATTGGTAATTTGCATCGCCGTATATGTCTCTCGCGCTACTTGAGCTGATTGACCGTTATTCGATGTAGCTACGAGTTACAAATTGAAGACAGTGCAAGAGGCAGAGGTCTGGGAGAATATCTCGTCAAACTGCTGGAGGACATTGGCAAACGCTGGAGTATGGATAAGGTTATGCTGACTGTCTTTAAAGGTATGATATACTGGAACACTATGTATCTGAATACGAACGATTGGCTCACATAAATGCATACAGTGAATACAGGGGCGTTCAAATTTTACACTAAAAAGCTTGCGTAAGTACAAAGAATATTTGGCACCTTGTTGATGTTTTACCTTTCGGTACAAAGTGTTCTAAATGCTCCCAACTTATAGCTTTGAGCTGGATGAGATATCACCAGGAAAATGCCTCAGTGCACGTCAGGCACGCAAATTTGACTATGAGATTTTGAGTAAAGCACTGGGCTGAAGGCGAAGAAAATGGTATAGTAGGTTTATATGTAGGATAGTGAGGTTGTATAATACAATTGAATTTCGGTTCATGAAAATATAGATTATTTGACAAAAAAACCCCGGGTTATAGAAACATGGAGGTTCAGCTTCGATAAAGATGCATTTCATTTCCTGTGAGAGTGGCAAGGTATACTTCGTTATTGATGACTGAAGTTTTGACGTCCATGACATTGCTGCCGATATCTATGCATCGTCGAGTAGAAACATCATCCCATAGACAAAGCTGCAAATTGAACAACATTTAGTTTACCCTGAAATTTGAGTGCTATACAGTAAAATGCAACGTCTCAACGTACGGATTTTTCAACTTCGTCGCCAGCACATATGACATATTCAGTTGCTGAATCATTTGATTGCGCAACCCTGGGCTTCGAAAAATGCCACGTCCGTGCCAGCGCTGTCTGTTTTTGGGGGTTATGGAATACATTTTGAACTTCTAAAATGTTTTCGGCCAGCGATCCATGAATATGCTTGGTAGAAGTTTGTGATCGAAACGAAGCCAGTATAGTCGCGGAAGCCTTATCATATGAGACTGAATATGGGTGATATCCTAGACCCCCAATGTTAGGATAGGAGCCATGGAAAGTGATTAAAAAAGTCAAGCTTACCTTGGCTGTCCACCTCAATGACTGAACAAACAGGCGCATCACCGCTGAGGTCCCATTGGTACAAGCAATCTAAATTCGCGCACAGTATGCTGTTTTTCGGTCCTCCCATGTGTACAATGGAATGTATGGGCTTCTTTTTGGTGAGTTCATGATTCTTCAAATGGTATATATGCTCTCGTGTATTTCGGACGTCAAAAACCATAACGGAATCGTCAATCAATCCACAGTATAGGCGATTCTCGTCGACTTCATCCCAGCTACAGCACCAACCAGGGGCTGTCAGATTATAACTATATAACAGTGAAGAAGGTGAGATCGACAATCTCAACTAGAGATTAGGTTCTATGTCTTACCTTTGAACAACGCAATTGTCCTTTAAGGAGGTGATTTTGGCCGTGCTATCGAGTGCGGTTGTAAGGCAGAGTCCAGATGGCGAGCATTGTATATCTCTTATCGCTCGAGAATGGTTAACGACGGTTTCTAAATTTAAGTTATCCACTAAGCTGATCTTTTGGACGCCATGCACACCAGCAGGGGTAGACTTGCTTGCAACTATCATGTTGTAACCGGGATTAAATGCCATCACTCGACATATGTTCGCCTAACGAAAGTTGTTAATTTGCGTCCTGTAACCTATTCAGTATCTATAATACGTACTGTTTCGTGGAATTTGAGTTTCTTATCGAATTCCAGTCCATGGATCAGACTGGCAGTCGCTCTTACTCCAATATCGACAGCTGCAGTATTACTAGGTACCACTTTGTGAGTATGCTATCTATTTCAAGATATAGGCAAGTATAACACATACTTGCCAACCAACAGCTGAAACCTCTTTATCTCAGCGTCCTTACGCATCAGTTCAGTCCTACACATTTGGTATGCCAAGCGTAATTTCGATAACTCAATTTCCTGTTCCTGGTGTCTCTGTCGTAATGCTTCAAAATCGGTTTTCATTTGTTCAATCTTGCAAGAGTCTACCGAGATGATTTGTTTAGCCCAAATAGGCCTTATATCTCTCTTTGAAATGTTAGCGCTAGGAAGGCAGGGAAGATTAGAAAGTGATCTGCAAACATTCGGGCCGAGGGTGTAAGAGGAAGGGAAGCATACTTGCACTGAGGACACTTGGCTTTGGTGTCTTTTCTCGCTCTTGCAATCCATTTTTCTATACAGCTGCAAGTGTAAAGATTGAGAACTTTGAACAGGTGAAGTTTTTGACTGCATCGATTTTGAAAATACCTTTGACCAAAAAGGTGCCCGCATTTCATGGATATTAGCCTGTGTGATCCGGTATTGCCCCATTTTTCGAAACAAATCGGGCATTGACACACCAAGTCGTCCTGAGAATCAGGTTCTTGTACTGAAGGTTCTCGTTTTCGTTTGACTTTCAAGTTTGAAGTTGATTGAAAATCGGCGTCCAATTCTCGGTCAGGGCGACTAATATGTGGGGGGTCTGTTGCTGCCTGAATTAGAGGTTCACTTGATGCATTCGATTCACGGCTAATGTCTATAATAGTTGAAATTGAGGTTGTGCCGCTTTCAGTGGTTGACATCAGGTGGGGATTCTCATATTCATCCATTACTCGAGCATTGCGCGTTCGAGGACAGTTTTGAGCAGAATTCGAAAAAAAAAATCTCAGAGTTAAACTGTGAAATTTTCAGGGCATTGAGTCCCCGCTTGTGGATCCAGTCATAGTCTGCTCATTTGTAGTCATTTATTTCTAAGAACACCTGATGGGAACTAACAGATTCTTCTTATGCAAGGTAGTGCTTTCACCAGAGCATTTTCATATTCCTTGAGGAAAGGAAAAGAGAAATTTCTATTTATTATTATGATTGATGATGATATATGTGCTCTAATTTCGAGTAGTGATGTGTTTGTTGTGACTGTACGCTCATGCCGTCTGGCCCTTTTTGTTGTTCTTGGCTTTCGATTTGACATCGTCGACGGCCTTACTAGTAGCAGACCCAGGCAATTTTTCATTTCCTAGGAGAAAAAAAAGAAACGTTAGAAGCGGGATCGAGCAGTGAGCATAAATGTGGAAACACCTACTGTCTTCGTTCAAAAGTCTCTGGACTAGGTCTTGCATAGTAGATCCAGTGATATACTTCATGGATGCACCATGAGGAAGAAGTGGTTGAGCACACATATGCTTCAATTCAGCTTTCCATCCTCTGATCCTCTGCTTAGTCTTCTCCTCTTCGTCGTCATCCTCGGCATGCTTTCGCTTTTGCTTTTTTATGCTGTGCTCATCCTCATCATACTCTATGTCCAGCTCATTTGCCATACGCTTCATCCAATCGTCGTCGTGACTGATCTATTAACCAAAAGTATTAAAATCCGCAAACAATTAAAGGATAGGATAACCTACAACAGTGTCATACCTTCTGAAGTCGATGCTCCTGTTTGTCTATCTTGGTGGCAAGCTCCACACGCTTTTTCATCTCACGCTGGATACTGTAATCTACCGGAAAATCAGGATATGGTTCACCTAAAGTAAACGGTTTGATTAATAAGTTCCTTCAGTGGAAGGTCTCGCTGGCTCGAAGTATTTTACCTTTTCGTAACTTTAGAACCAACTTCTTATAAAGCGAAAGTTCTTCAGGACTGCAGAGCATCAAACTGACACCATCTTGATTTGCACGAGCCGTTCTTCCACTACGATGAACATAGATTTCTCCAGATCGAGGAATTTGATAGTGAATAACATGCTCAACTAGAGGAATATCCAAACCACGGGCGGCAACATCAGATGCCACCAGAATTGCCTTGTTATTAGCCTTAAATCTAAATTTTGCTTGTGTTAGCCGGGCGTGTTGTCCATTCCGCAACATGTTATACAGCGAATGTCTCCTACCTATCCAAATTCTTCAATCGCTGCTTCTGCTGCATTTGCGCGTGCAAACCAATGACTTCCATTCCGAGTAACTTTGACACAGGTACAAGTCGGCGAATGGAGTCGATACTGTTGACAAACACAATGGTTCGCCCGGGATATCTTGTGACAAAATAGTACAGGAAGACGTCTTTCTCGGTATTCAGACAGTCGATTTTAGCTTCAACCAGTTTGGAAGCCACAGCAGTAGAGGTTGTAATATCAACGATTGCTGGATCTTTGTTTTTCAGTTCCAGGCGCTCGATCAAATCCTCTAGAAAAAAGAGTCCATATATTCAATACCACAGTTGCTGCCATATTTCTAAAAATGACATAAACTTTACCCATGGTGCCTTCGCTTGCCTTTCCTTTTGACTTCTTGCCTCCTTTGCGCTTCTTGACATCGAATCTCAAAGAGGTACTAAGAGTGGCGGTGAACACTAGGGTTTGTAGCTTGGGTATGTTGCTCTCAACTTCAGCTTCAGCTTCCGTTTCATTTTCAGCTTCATCCTCAGCCTGAGGTACGTTTTCCTTTCTATCCCTAATCAGAACATTAGTGAGTGATGCGCTCTGTAAATTACACAGCAAATCTGCAAGAACACATACTGTTGAACGACCTTCAAGATTTCGTCAAGTTCTTGGAAATGGCCGCCTTCAATCATACGATCAGCCTCATCCAGAACCAAAAACTTGATTTGCTTCAAACTATTGAGATGCTCATCAGTCTAACGGATGCAACTGTTAGCATGTATCCTTTTTATTATCTTTACATTGTATGACAGACGTACCTCAGAGAACAGTTCCCACAAACGACCAGGTGTGGCAACAATGATGTTTGGCTTCTGCTTCAATTGGCGTATTTGCTTTTGAGCAGACATTCCTCCTACCACAGCAATAGTCTGTAAAGTTTGCGTCAGTTTACATTCATTACACATTAATGAGTAGTTTTCCGGTACATACTCTGATATCCATGAAGCAGGTGATGTTTTGTATGTGATTTTTAACTTGAATAGCCAATTCACGAGTAGGCGTAAGGATTAGTGCCGCAAGCTTATGTTTGTCGTCTTCGTTTTCTAAGCTAGCAATATACTGGGCAATGGGTATACCAAATGCCAGTGTTTTACCAGAACCCTAAGATACAATTGGTGTCAATATTATGTTGTCATGCGAGAAGCTTGTGATGGCAAATTTCCCTTACAGTCTCAGCTGCTCCGATAATATCTCGACCTTCATTTGCTAAAGGTAGCGTCTTCTCTTGAATAGGAGTGGGGCTGCCAAACTTATGATACTTTAGGCCATTAATGATATCTTCATGCAGTTTGAACTGGTCCCACTTGGAAGTGTCAAAGTCTGTCACAAATTTGCACACATTAGTCAATCAACACGCTAGACACTTGATTGATATTCAGTCTTTCAAACCATACCTTGATCTACTTCAGTAACTGAAATTCTGTTAGATTTAACTTCCTCATCGCCTTCCTGCTCATCTGCTGTCTGCTCGGTTTGCTTCTTCTCTTTTGCGGCTTCTTTGGCGGCCTTGCGCTTTTCTTTTGCTTTTTCCAGCTTTTCTTTCTTCTTCCTCTCTTTTGCACTTAGTTTAACTTCAGGTTGCTCTGACGGTTCTTCGACGTCGGCTGATACTGACTCCACATTCTCCTCGATTTGGCCGTCAATTTCACTGTTGTCCTGCATTTCTATATCTTGATCGCCTTCCGTTTGCTCCTCAGCATTCTGCTCCTCAGCGTTCTGCTTAGTGGCTAAATTTTCGTCGAAAGTATCCAGATCATAGAATGCCTTTGTCTCCTCAATCGACAGCGGTTTTTCAGGATTGGCTGGGCCGAGCTTTTTATCAGATTTGTTTGCTTTTGATTTCTTTTTTGGCGTAACTTTCTAAGAATTGAAGTCGTACATTAGAATTTTGCGTAATCATTGTTCATTATTGTCAAAACTTACCTTGAATTTGATGATTTGGCCAGTAGCTTCATCGCCTTCGTATTCAACGTCAACGTCCGATAGTTCTTCCAAGCACACAAAACCGCCAGCGTCGTCAGAAGTCAATAGAAGTGACGAAGGATTCTGCACTTCGGACCATGCAAATGCCTGTACGTCCTCAATGTTGGGCTTTGTCCTCTTTCTCTTCTTTGACCCTTCAGCAGACGGGTCAAGTGTCTCCGGTAGTGGAGGTGGTACTCCTAGCGACAACTTGTTCCATGCTTCTTCATCGGCTGAAAGTTGAGGTTGCTTCTTCTTTCCCTTCTTGGTAGCCTTAGGCTTTGTAGAATCGATAGGATCTAAATCAATATCCTTAACGTTCCAAACCATGATCTACTGCTGTCAATTACTTGCTGATTCGAGATTTTTGAAGGTCAAAAAAAAAAGAGGTCAAAAAATTAAGGCAGCAGAATTTCAGCCGTCACAACGAAATGCGTGAACTAGGGCAACTCGAATTTGCCCAGCTCAAACAAACTCAGTGCATTACAACCATGAGCGAGAATCAAGGTAGCAATGTGAAGGAACCTGGGTCAGGACCCGGACCTGGCCGTAGAAAAACTGTAAGAAAGGGAATGTTTGTGAAAGATCGTAAGTACTGTATGGCCATTAGAGATAAACAATCTTGACGCAAACCCAATCTTAATCTAACATTCATTACATGCAACAGTGAAGCCTATGATATATGGAGCTGGAGATGTCCCACAGCCTGCTTCGGATACTGTCGCGTTAATGGACGACTTGATTATTGATTACATTACTGAAATGGTAAGATCTTTACAACACCACTTCAACGTGGTATACCACAAGTTAGTAATTATTCATGTGATATAGTGCCTGAAGGCAGCCAAAGTAGCGGAACCGCGAGGAAAAGTCAAGGTCGATGATGTCAAATTTATCCTACGAAAGGATCCAAAGAAGATGGCTCGTGTTGAAGAACTCATATATATGGACGACCACATTCGAAAGGCAAAGCAAATTGTGGACATGAACGAAGTGGAACCCACCCCGGAAAAGCTCAATCCATAAACTGGTTACAGTATTACATCGTGTATATATCTCTCGCTTCAAGCCATACAAACACTATTTCAGGGTTACAATATTGTACAAAATATATTTTTTTCTCCTTTCTTCAATCCTGTAAATCGTCACTTCCTACTATGTATCCGCTGCTTGTCAATTCATTCTTGTTGGAATCTTCGTTGCCGTCGTCTTGCGTTTCAGCTACTACTTCTTCATCTTCGACTATCTCAGCATACTTCTCCATTGATTCTACTCGTTCACCACATCGCAGACACGCCCACTCGCCTTCATAGAGCGTTATCTTGCTCTTTAAGCAGACATAGCAGTATAGGTGACCACAATTGGCAACATAGGGATTATGAACAGTCAAATCTTCCATCTGTCCGATAGGTGCTCCAGTACCTGTACCGGTGGCATCATTAGTAGACTTTTCATGGCAAACGGCACATTGATGATCTGGAAGTTGGTCATAGCCTTGAGATGAAGCCAGATAAGATTTGGGAAGAAGCATGCGAGAGACCTTCAACTTCAACTTTTCTAAGTTGATCAAAGGCATAAGGAAAAGTAGGAATTCCTATCAAAATAATTTATGCATTAGTCAATGTAAATGGGATCAGTGTGCGCACATTTTAAAACATACCGTGAAAGCATGCCACACAAGCTGGCGGTTGAGGAATTCAAAGCTAACTTGTCGGTTCAACGACTTCTTGGCATACACAAGTCTCATTTGCAAGATACGATCTATTAATGTTCGAAACCTAAGTTTGAAGAATGGCGTTTAATATCCACCGTTTTGCACTTACTTATGGTGCCAACAAATACTTACCTTCCATTAAATAAGAAAACCAAAAAGTTCACAAGCGTTAACGCTTGCCAATATTTTTCAGCACGCTGAAGGATATTATAGACTTTTTTCCGTGTGTCGTCCTAAACAACAAAACTTGTTCAATGAAAAGTAACCAACCGACCTGTCTCAATATGGCATATACATACCTCGTCTAACGCGCCCCAGCCTTGAGTAGTCATTAGTCGCGATAGGCGACTCCAGGTATATTGTCCGCCAACCATGAACAATCCGTACAAAATCTTCTGGGTCTTTGTTATTGGGGCATCTTTGGCAAAGGACTCCACTAGTGGTAGGAATTAATGTCAGGAACCTTCCATTGCCATAACATTTCATAAGCCAGCATATTCACTTACAAGCTCCTTTATGCAGTCTCTCATTTCGGTACTTGAGATTCTGGAGCTGGGCGCCATATGATGCGGCTGAGTCATATATAGAAAATTTGTACAATAGAAAGCTAAGTATGGCCACCAATTCTGGCTCGAACTTTTCTCGTATGGAATGCTACGACAACGAATATTAGGATAAAGAAGCTTTAATTTATATGATCATTATGTAATCAATACTTACATTGAATAAGGAAAATGCGCTCCAGAGCTGTTCTTTGAGCATGCCGAAGAGTTCAACGTCCAAGAGATCAGAATCTAGTTGACTAACTCTCATAACTCGTAGCGGCGAGGATTTCAACGCAGCCATAGATCTACGCATTTTGAGCAATGTTGGCTGTATATCTTTCCATTCTCGCCTCCAGGGTGGAATATACTCGGCGGATGGTAGTGGGGCTTGCATCGAGTGGATCGTAGGAAAAACGAAAAGCTGTTCGAATAAAGGCTGACAGATCTTCAATCAATTCCCGCCCGCTCGATTGCACGTGCTTGTGGGGAAGACATTTGCCTAACAGTGAGCGGGAGAGAAATTAGCATTTTGACCTTTAAAGTTATGGTACTCATCATTTCATCAGCTTCACTGAACAAAAATCTCATCTTCTATCTGTTCAAACCAGCCAATCTTATTCAATTGACTAGTTAGCCTTCAGATATCAGCCTCTAGGTTTGCCAGTTGTCCCTGAGAGACAAGTTGGTCTGTGACTGCTAAATTCTATCTTAACAATTTTCTTAAAAAAAAAAAAACCACCGTTCCTTTGTACAGCAAATTCAGCTTTCTTGATCTGCAATGGCATCTGCTGACGTTATTCAACTTTCTGCCGAGAAATATGACCAAATGGAGTCGCTTTTGTGCAACACCTCCGGAAATGTTCCTTTAAGTGAGCGCTTTAGAATTTTGTTCACTTTGAAGAACATCGCCGACGACAGAAGTGTTGAGATCATTGGCAAAGGTAACAGTAACTACCGCAAAACTATGCAATATATAACAATGAACCTAAATACTTTCGCATTACAGCTTTGAAGGACGATGATTCTGCTCTGCTTAAGCACGAATTGGCTTATTGTCTGGGTCAAACTGGTAACTTGACCGCCATTCCAACTCTCAACCAAGTTCTTCAAAATACCACCGAACATGAAATGGTTCGCCACGAGGTACGAAGTCAATTATGCCAGAAAACTACATTGATGAATATTTTTCCTCATATTATTCATTTGCTAGGCCGCCGAAGCTCTTGGTGCTCTTGGTCAACTTGATTCATTACCCATTCTGGAGCCTTACCTTCAAGATCCAAGTACCGCTGTGGCGGAGACATGCGAGTTGGCCATTGCCAAGATCAAATACGACAACGACCCAAAGAACAAGGAGGAGAAAGAAAACAACAAAAGTGCCTATTCATCTGTTGATCCTGCTCCTCCTTCAGTAAACACGAAGTCCATCGCCGAACTTGGAGAGGAATTGGTTAACACCAAATTACCACTTTTCGAGAGATACCGCGCTATGTTTGCATTGAGAGACATTGGCAACACTGAAGCAGTAGAGGCATTAGCAACAGGATTCGATGACAGCAGCGGTAAGGCTATTTACACTAGAATAGCAGTGAAATGAAAGGATACTGACATGTCCTTTATTCAACGATATTACAGCTCTTTTCCGTCATGAAAGTAAGTGTGACTAAAATGGGCAACCTGAAAGTTATAATACACCTCATTAACCTTCTTGTTTATTTCCAGTCGCTTATGTTTTCGGTCAAATGCAACACCCTGCTTCCGTCCCATCTCTATCCAAAGTCCTC
Organism: Umbelopsis ramanniana AG; assembly: GCF_025399195.1. Lineage (NCBI taxonomy): Eukaryota > Fungi > Mucoromycota > Umbelopsidomycetes > Umbelopsidales > Umbelopsidaceae > Umbelopsis > Umbelopsis ramanniana. The sequence goes on along the minus strand of NW_026252157.1, from coordinate 17,461 downwards.
AAGAGACCCGATGAGATTCATATGGTCAGACATGAAGCAGCTGAAGCTTTGGGTTCTATTGCAACTCCTGAAGTGATGGATTTGCTAAAGGAATTTGAACATGATCAAGAAATTGTGGTCCGTGATAGCGTTATTGTTGCTTTGGACATGGCCGAATATGAAAATTCTGGAGAACTCCAATATGCTGACGGTCTTCAGAAAGAACAAGTCATCTCACATTAAACCTCAATCTGCATTTAGAATGAATTTCACTGTACAACTCCCCTCTCTAATATGATCTTTTTGGTTATGTTTTTAAATAATGTAGAAATAAATTTGTGTTCGCTAACAATGGTGCGAATTTCCCTTCTTGCTGTACTGAGATATTGATTGTTTCTGAGATCAATTAGACAAGATCGTTACTCTAGTAAAAGTTGGCAGATCGATATGGTGTAAAAAGCATTTTACTTGCAAATATTTCGATTGAAAAATGGCATGTCAGTTTAGAATTTCGAACACAGCACACACTGCTTCGTCTGGCAGACAGCTAACTCTATGTAAAAAGGTGATCATAGGATCCATTAACAAATGTAAATAAGTATCTTACAAAGTATTCCTCATTGATATTATTATGATCGTAGAAGCACGATAAACGTCCTTTATTCCCATCTTTGACAGCTTGCCGACTGCCCTTTTCAGCATGGACAGCGAAAATTTGTCGCACCGCCCAGTACTTAAAGCCACCAGTCATACGTCCTGCTGATCTTTACTGTGTGCTGAACTAAATGACAGAAGCTAGAGGTCAATTACTTGGTGTACTGGACAATGCTGCTTCACAGCAGCCTGACAAAGTCAAATCGGCACAACAACAGTTAAAGCAATGGGAGACATCGCCAGATTTCTATGCTACTCTACAGGTAAGCACAAATTGACTAAGTTCAACCCATGTTTGCATACCTGTTTTACAAACCTGACCCTCAATCTATCTCGTTTTATCTTTCAAAGGACATATTTTACGATAAATCACTACCTATCAACCTTCGTTTTGTTGCTGGCCTGTACCTCAAGAATGGTATTGACGCTTATTGGCGGAAGACGGCCAAAAAGTATGTGATTCAACATTTGTGATCTGCTGCTGATCTTGGCGCAATTCATCAAACATGACACCATAAGTACTAACATTTGGTAAAGCGCTATACGTCCGGAAGAACGTGCGCAAATTAGAAGTAGGCTACTCACCTCATTGAACGAGGAAAACAAGCAGGTATGCTCCAATACAATGATGGCGATTAACAGACACATATTGACTTATTGGACAATAGCTTGCTGTTGCAAATGCTGTTCTTATTTCTAAAATTGCTAGATTTGATTATCCTCAAGACTGGTATGTAATGTTCAAGTGGCAAACGTCGATGTATAGTTTTTGATCTTGTAACATCAATGCTGTTGATAGGCCGGACCTACTCCATAATCTCCTCCATGTCATTCAGACTACCGCATCAGCACCAGATGCTTCATCGGAACTACTGAGAGCTCGCTCTTTGCATGTTCTTAATCTTGTTATTAAAGCGTTGTGCTCCAAAACGCTGGCGCCAGCTAGACGACAATTCCAACAAATCGCTCCCGACCTGTTTCGCAGCATTGCCAGCATTTACGTCTCAATCGCAGATTTGACAATATCGAAGGTGGCAGCTCAGCCATCTATTGTAAATATTGATGATGAGCATACTAGAATTCTATCTGATCTGGACGTCACTGCTACTTGCCTGAAATGCTTGCGACGTTTACTCATTCACGGCTTTACCGACCTCCACCAGAGCCAAGAGGCGAGGGTAAGATTCAGACCCATCCACAAAGTAATTGTAATCATTATGTACAAATCTTTCTCACTCCGTTTTCAATTTTCGTGTTTAGGAGTTCGTATCCATTACTTACAAACACATACAGCAATACTTTGAGATGCGTAAGTGTCTAGTTCACAATGCCTGCACATGTACCGCGATATAATCTCATAATACTGAACAAAACAGGCACGGTTCTTATGACTTTGAATTTTGATGAACATTCTCCTATTCGAAAATTGGTCGAGTCCCATATCACAAAACTTGGAAAGTTATTCAACGAATTGCAAAAGACCCACCCAGTTTCCTTCATATTGCTGCCCTCTGCTATTGAAATCATTCAATTTTACTGGCAGCATATTGTTCTTGAAGGTGAAAGAGCTATCTCATTCTATGGAGCAGGTAAGCGCTTTCATTATGTATATCAGCAATGACAATCGTCAATCTGTATGCATACTAAACACGTCGTTATGGTAATCAAATTATAGGACGTGCTGTAGACCCTCCTCTTTTTGAGCGATTTTTAGTTCAGGGCCTTTTACTTCTTAAACGTGTCGTTAAGGGAGCTTCCTACAGTGTAGATGCTGCCAATAGCGAAGAAGAGAATGCAAACGCCATGCAAGCGAAGTCTCTCATTGATAGCCGCCTGCTTACACCTGCATTTGTTAATTCGTGCGCCGAGGTTTTGGTGACCAAATACATGCAGCTTAGACCAGAGGATTTAGATCTGTGGGAAAGCGATCCGGAAGGATGGGTGAATGGCGAAGAGGCTGATCACTGGGAATTCGAGTTGAAGGTAGATGATGGATCCAGCACCGGCTTCGAAATAATCAGACTTTACTAACACATATATGTATTCAGCCATGCGCAGAAAAGGTTTTCATGGATCTGCTGACATCTTATAGAGTACAATTGTCACCTATTCTTATCAACCTTGTGGACACTGTCGCTGGTATGTTGTTTTACGGTAACATCAGTCTTCTTCAACTTTTTCATACGCTAACGAGCTCATAATTGCAGTCGTAAACGACCATAATAGTTTGCTGTTCAAGGACGCCATTTACTGTTCAGTTGGTCTTGGAGCTAACGAATTGTTTGATTCTTTCGATTTCAATAACTTTTTGGTTAACCGGCTTGTACCAGAGGTATCAAACAAGGAACCAAGGTATTAAATCGGTTGATGAGATACAAATGTATATCATGACCCTAAATACTTTTCACAGCTTTAGAATCCTGCGCCGTCGCATAGCTTGGATCATAGGACACTGGATTGGAGTCAAGATTGACAAACAATATAGAACTTATGTATATCAGATCATGCTACAACTACTGGCTCCGGAGGAAGACATGGTTGTGCGACTTGTGGCTGCCAACAATCTGCGAAATTGCGTAGACGATTGGGACTTTGAGACAGATGATTTTATCCCTTACATTGAGCCATCTATTCAGCTATTGACCGCATTGTTGAAAGATGTTGAAGAATTTGATAGCCGCATGCGCATCCTTAGCTGTCTCAATATCGTCATTGACCGAGTCGAATCTAGAGTAAGCAACGGTTTTGTACGATTAACCGACTTCTTAGTGTATTTGTCTCACCTTTTTCTCTTCAGATCACACCATATGCCCAGCAAATTGTAGAACTATTGCCTCCTTTATGGGCCGCATCAGAAGAAGATCATCTGTTCAAATCAACTATCCTTGTTACTCTTACAAAGCTAATGGGAGTGAGTATCGATCCTTTGGGTAGAACTTCAGTTACAACAATTTACAATGCCTAACTATTATTGCATCATAGTCCTTGAAAGAGCAATCTAGCCATCTCTATGACTATGTTTTGCCATTAATTGAGCACAGTGTTGATCGCACCCAGGTTCGTAATCAGACACCGATTGATCGAGCTGAATAGCACTTGTTAATCATAGTTGGGTTCAACAGGAAGCGCACATCTACCTACTGGAAGACGGTTTAGATTTGTGGTGGGTTACGGTCCAGAGTGCAACGGAATGCACTCCTCGACTGCTACAAATGTTCCCAATTGCTATTGAATATCTTGAATACGGAACGGAAACCTTGCGCAAGGTTCTGAAGATCATAGAGAGTTACTCCATTCTTGCACCAGATTTGGTTCTTTCACAATATGCCTTACCGTTATTCACTAGTCTCAACAGCTTGATTGGCGACCTTAAACCCGAAGCAACTAACACTATCATTCATCTACTGGACACTATTCTCTTGGCATCTCCAATTCATTTGTACGCTGAAGCTTTGATCAACTCAAACTTGCTTTGGCGCATGCTCAACATCATTATGGAGAACAAGGTATAGAATTTTCCATACGAGATCGGCTATGAAAAATGTCTCAGCTAACTTTTCTCGCTAGGAATACGCGTTTATTCTCACCCAATATCTATCAATATTTGCACGCGTTGCCATTTTCGATCTCTCTATCTTCCTTAAATTCATTGAAATCGCTGGCCAACAATTCAACCCACCTCAACCAGGACTACTTGGAGCATTTGTAGACAACTGGATGGACAAGGTTCGTTTTATTGATGATAGTTACTCCATGACTTTAAAAAATATCTTCTAACACACCCTCAAGTTTGATAACATCAGTCACCCTCGACAACGTAAACTTGCTTGCATGGCCATCACAAATTTGATCGCCACAACCAATCCAGTTGTTTTGGAAAGACTTCATGGCATTATGGTCATCTGGTCCGATGTTCTCAGTGAGGTCAAAGAATCCGGAGGTGGCGAGTAAGTGTTAATTCCTGTCAACCTGTATTTAACGGCCATCTGTAACTAATGACTTTTCTCGACTAGTGCATTGGTGTACTGGGAAGACAACAACAATGACATTGACACAGCCGAAATTGAAGGCACTCCAGAAACCAGGCGTAGAAAAGAAGTAGGTTTTTATATCATGATAATATCAGGAAACAGTCTCAGGTTCTAACTCATTTTCCCTACGTAGCTACTTCAACGTGACCCCATTCATACTACAAACTTACTTACCTTTATTCAGACTAAGCTCAAAGAAAGTGAATACATGAACGGTGGGACTGAGGTGTTCAACAAGACTTATTTGAGCAAAGTTGACGCTGCGCTGCTGGATCAAATGAGCACACTGTTAATGCACTGATGATCTAAATCTCCTCACTGAGGACCTCATTAAATAGCAAGTTATAGAATAGTCCATAGCCAACATCAAGGCGAAAACGTTACCGTTACCTAGACATATACAATAAAGCACACCGCCAACTGATTATATAGGAGATCACAGCCTATGTCTTTATATTTCTAATTTTTTCGAGGTAGTCTAGCGTTTAATCTGAACATTTTATTTTTAATCGACATTGAGCATTAGCGCCACGAGTCAAGGTCCTCTGGGTTGACAAGTACGTTTTCTCCATTCTCTCGTATAGTCTCTCTTTTTTTGTCTCGTTTCAACGGTTTACGCATATCTAAACACAAACACATCAGCTCTGGGCCCACATTTAACAGATAATCATGCTCCATCCTTACCATATCCATCTTCGTCTATTGTCCCCGCGTAATAGTTTTTGACCCGTCTATATACAGAATATCCAAATTTGCGATACATGCCAATCGCAACAGCGTTTGATACTCGCACATACAGATCAACGAACCAGGCATCATAACTAGATCCAGCAAAAGGTCGTTAGAAACTCATATATCCATTTATAGTGCCATCTTCAAGGACAATACTTGCGTTTTCTCTGACACTTCTTCCAAGAGATCCATCATTCCATCAGCCAATCCAAGCCGACGATATTCGGGACCTACGGTGATTGCTGTAACGTGCCCGTGCCAATTCTTTCCTGTTCCTTCAGCCTTTCCCATCACTGTTCAATTCAACTTTAGCATTCTGCGATACTGCTCACTGTCTGTATTTTGGATATTTACCATAACCCATGACGTTTCCCTGAGCAGTCGTTTGCACGGAAAAAAGATCTGGCCACCGAGCGAGATATTGTAGATAGAAGGATATATTATACTACTTGTCATGTCAGCGCACATTGTTGCATTCAAGGACTTCATTTGTAGAAACGTACCGTCTCGGTCAAAACATCTAGGTTACTATCGAAAGGAGCAATTCAGTCAGTGGATCGGCTCTGATGCATACAAGTTGTGACAGTTCCACGGTCACTTACACATTGTTGAAACTGAAAAGGTCTGTAGCCTTGAATCTCCTCAATTGACTCATGATACCACGGCTGAGACGACGAACAGAGCCCAACCAGACAGAAAACTGAATACACAAATTTGTCGGATCTGCTCCGTGAATTTTCAACGTTATGTTGGACGAACCGCGAGTCACAAAATTCGCCACTCAAGACAATGTTTGGGATATCTTTCAACGAAGAAAAAGTGATAAATAAAACTGACGAAGGAACGCAAATGATTATTGTGATATTAGAAGCGCTATAGATTATTGTCAACTACACTTCAGTATCAATTCGGGCCTTTCATATGAATATTTCTAGGCTTCAATTTCAAGCGTTACAGGTATGGAATAATATCAAGAGGGGAGCATATCACTTGAACACCACAGTTTCATCTGTATCGACATCACCAGCTTGGGCAAGTGGTAGTACAGAGGACACAAACCGAATATTTTGCATCAGCTGCTGCGAAAAAGCCCTTTCTTGCCTTTGTTCACTTTCACTGACTTGATTTCTATTTCTTCTTGAACCAATACCAACTCTTTGCAAGTTCTATCAGAGAACTCCGTAATGCATTCTCTTTCAACAGTATCGAGTACCTTCGAAGAAATGAGCTTTCAAGCTCGTTGGTTTATAGCAATACTGGACGGTGATATTGACGATATGGAAGAGCTAATAAGCCGTGGTGCAAATGTCAACTGGACAGCTGACTACGATGCGAATGCGCTTCATTTTGTAGCGGAAGGTTCTCACCTGGAAGTGGCGTCATTGTTACTGAGCAAAGGTGCTGCTGTTGATGCAATGGTCAGCGAGAATATCGACTATATAGAAGAGCATATAATCAATAGTGGAAATATCAAGTGGATTTATGACTATGGAGCAACAGCACTACATTTCGCAGCGAAAGTTGCTCACCTGGAAGTGGTGTCATTGTTACTGAGCAAAGGTGCTGCGGTTGATGCCAAAGAACGCAAGTCACGAACCCCACTTCATTACGCAGCCGTATGTGGAAACCTAGAAGTTGCATCATTGCTGTTGAGCAAAGGCGCTGCTGTTGACTTCAAGGATGAAGAATTGAAAACTCCACTTCACTACGCATCGGGAGGTGGATACCTAGAATTGGTATCACTGCTCCTGAGTCAAGGTGCTACTATTGACGCTCAAGATGACCTTTCAAGAACCCCACTTTATTATGCAGCAGCTCATGGGAGCAGAAAAGTATTAGCTTTTCTTCTAAACAAAGGTGCTGATGTCAATGCTAAAAGTCTTAATGAAGCACTTTGTTATGCAGCGAGAGGTGGCCACCAGGAAGTTGTAGAGTGGCTTCTAAATGCAGGCTGCGCCGTTGATTACAAAGATTTTAATGAATGGACTGCCCTCCATCAGGCAGCAAGGTTTGGCCACGAAAAAGTTGCATCACTACTTCTTCGTGAAGGTGCTGCAGTTAGTGCCAAAACTGAACTGGAAAAGACTGCACTTCATATCGCATCCGAAAATGGGCATCTGGAAGTGGTACGTCTGCTCTTGAGTGAAGGTGCTGTTGTAGATACGAAAGATAGTTCGTCAAGAACTGCACTTCTCCATGCAGCAGAGCGTGGACATCAGGATGTTGTGACGTTACTCCTTCATACAGGTGCGTTTATAGAGTCCAAAAATCCTTTTTCATATACTGCACTTCTTCTCGCAGCGCGCCAAGGTCATATGAATGTGGTATCTCTGCTTCTAAGCAAAGGTGCAGATATGAGCGCGAAAACAACCTACTCAATGACTGCGCTCCATTGCGCAGCATATGGTGGAGTCAAGGAAATGGTAGCTCTGTTTCTTGATAAAGGTTTTCCTGTTGATACCGAGACGGAGCATTCAAGTACCGCACTTCATTGCGCAGCGGAATATGGGCAGCAAGATATTGTATCTCTGCTTCTAAGCGAAGGTGCTGCAATTGATTCTAGAGATTACGAGTTAAAGACTCCACTTCATAAAGCTGCTAATGGTGGGCATTATAAGGTGGTATCTCTGTTTTTGAACAAAGGTGCTGCAATCGACACTAAAGACAACGAATTATTGACTGCACTACATTATGCAGCAGTGAATGGACACCAAGAAGTCGTACGTCTACTTCTAAGTCAAGGTGCTTCAATTGATGCCAAGGATGACATGTCATGGACGGCACTTCATTGCGCAGCATTTCGTGGACACCAGGAAGTGGTATGTATACTTCTGAGCAATGGTGCTAATGTTAGCGACAAGAGCAAAAATTTAGAAACTGCACTACATTTTGCAGCGATCGGTGGAGTCAAGGAAATGATAGTTCTTTTCCTGAAATTAGGTATTGACGTTGATGCTAAAACGAAAAATTTAAGCACTGCACTTCATTATGCAGTTGACGGAGGACATCAGGAAGCAGTACATCTGCTTTTGAGCAAAGGTGCTGCTGTAGATCCGAAGGATAGCAGATTAATGACTCCACTTCATTATGCAGCGGAAAAAAATCATCGTGACATTGTATCACTGCTCCTGAAAAATGGTGCTTTTGTCGACTCCCGAGATTGCAGTTCAAAGACCGCACTTCATGTCGCAGCGGCAGGTGGATACAATGAAGTTATATCTCTGCTTCTGAATAACGGTGCTGCTTTTGATGCTGAAGATAGCGATAATGTGACTATGCTTCATTATGCAGCAAAAGGTGGAAGCAAAGAAGCAGCCCGTCTGTTTTTAGATAGAGGTCTTGCTGTTGATACCAAAACCGTCTTTTCAAGGACAGCATTGCATTACGCAGCAGAAGCAGGACGCTTTGATGTAGTGTCTCTGCTTTTAAGTAGAGGTGCTTCAGTTGATGCCAGAGACTGCAATTTTAAAACACCACTTCAAATGGCTGCGGCAATGGAAAATCACCACACCGTTTCTGAACTAATTTCCGGTGGTGCAGATGTTAATCAACGAGATAAAGACGGAAGTACTCTTCTTTTCCATCTGTTTGAGCTTGGTCATGTAAAAATGGTCACTCACATTTTGAATCTCGGTGCGAGTACTGAGATAACAAACCAAAAAGGACAAACTCTTCTCATTGCTGCTTCAGCGGCCGACCCAATAGATATAGTCAAAGCTCTCCAGGCAAATGAATCAAATGTTCCTTCTTTTACTGATTTTGGCGAGTTAATTACAGTACCTACTTACAAAGTTGAAGAGATTGTTATGATGTCTGCGTTGATAGACAGAAAGGCAAATATAGAAGCAATCGACAAGAATTCATGGACATCTTTGCATTGGGCAGTAAAGCATGGGAAATGGAGCTTGGTAGATTTACTGTTGAAGAACGGTGCAAAAATTGAAGCGAGAACAAGCATGGGGAATACTGCACTCCATGTTGCTTCAAAGTTCAATCAGCCCGATATTGTCATCATTTTACTTTATTACGGTGCTGACATTAACGCCATAAATCAGGCTGATCAAACTGGAGTTCACATAGCAATTCTCAACGGTCATACGGATTTGGTATTCATGCTCAAATCCAAAGGTGCATCAATGGGCAATTCTGAAAACCAAAACTTGTCACTACTTCACTTAGCTGCTGCGGCCGGTAGAGAAGAAATAATCAAGCGATCTTTGGACAGCATGATCAAAGAAGACAAAGATTACTATATAAACGCAACTATACTTGAGGCAGTACAGCATGGTCAAACCAAGTTAGTACGGTATCTTTTGAACCGTGGTGCAAACATCGAAACGTGTGGCGTTAATGAGATGACACCTCTATTCTTGGCAGGTAAATGGCCAGACTTAGTATCTGTCTTGTTACATTGCGGTGCTGACACCCAAGCCAAAAATAAGTATTGCCAATCTGTTCTCCATTATTATGCATCACTTGGCCAAGCAAAGGGCTTACATGTATTGTTGAATTTCGGATGTAATGTTCAGTTAACTGATGGCAACGGCAACACAGCTCTTCATCACGCTATATCTAACGGTGACTCTGAAACAGTATGTCTGATTATTGAGCATGGCGCTGACCTCGATGCTAAAGACAATGCTGGCGAAACCGCTCTTCACATATCCATACGACATAGGTCATTAAGTCTCGTGGAGTTGCTAATTGATAGTGCAGTTGACAAGGAAGCAAAGAATTTGGAAGGAAATTCTGCGTTACACTGTGCTCTCATGGATAATAATCCGGATATCGCCTCTTTACTAATTGAACGACAAGCAAATGTAAATGCTATCAACATGCAAAGAGAAACCGCTTTACATTTAGCTCTCAAAAATGAATTGGTAAATGAAGCCATTCTGATAATTCAGAAGGACGCAAATATTAATGCAGAAGACCGCTATGGAACGACACCTTTGCACATTGCAGCGAGGCTTTATAACCCCAATCTGGTAAAACTATTGCTAGATAACGGTGCGCTTGTTAACACTGTCATTTTCAATGATAAGGGTTGGAAAGAGTCACCTCTGTCAAATGCCATAAATCAACATTGTAAGTATTATTGGCGCTCAAATGACGGACTAAATAACAAATTTCTGGAAGTGGTCGCTCTCCTTATTGACGCTGGTGCGAACACTAATATACACGTACCACCTCATCTCAATAACTGGATCCCAGAATTGGCAGAACTTTTCACCACAAATTCGTTTCATAAAAAAAGGGAAGAAAAGACAATATTGAACAAAGCGTCAAATATTGCGAATGAAGATGGTAACATTAATGACTCTCAAGCATTTCCTAATATTACCATGGAACAGCTTGAATTTCACTTTAAAAAAGAGGAAACATGTAAGTGTCGGCATGTATGTAAAAGTACAAGTTTTTATATCATACTAACTTGATTAAACCAGTGATCCCGATGAATCGAATATTATTGAAGGATATTAAGCACAAGTACGGCGCTGGATTTCCGTCTTCAAGGTATCTAGACCTAAACATCTTTCGTGAAGACAATGAAATCGGAAATTCTGAAGAAGTCAAATCGATTGTTCAAGGGATCGACCTCTCTTATAAATTATCCGTCGACAGCCTTGCACCTGAGATAATCTCGTCTCTATTTGGCATTCTTAACGTCAAATTTTTCGTATCCGAAAAAGTATTTATGTTGAAGTTAGAGCATTCTGCGAATACCGTTACCACTCAATGGGCTCAACAATTTGATAAGATGAAGGGCATTATTCGAGAATCGGGTCTTATACTTGTACAGATACCGTTAGCGAAATCAGCATTTTCCATACCAGGGTGGTACGATAATGTAAATCCAATACTACGTTTCGTAGATGCAGTGTATGTATGCAGATGCTCATCTCGTCGCCTTGACGAAGAAGCGTTTTCGGAGATCCTAGGTGAATCAGAATCAAAACTCGAGAGCAAACTACATGCTATATTGATAACTGGATTGAGTGTCCTCAGTATCGCTGGTGGTTACGGACTTATTGAGAACCTGATAAGAGCTGTTCTTAGTGTCAATAAGAACGGTGTTCAAACATTTGAGCAGCTCAGTTCGTCTTGCGATTGGCAGGTTCTAAATCGACGAAACTGTAATTGTCGATCTGCACTTATGCATCGTCCTCTGTCACCTGTGGCTGCTGCTAAAGCTGCTGGGTTTGACATATGGCGCGAGAAACAAGAAGAACTTGTGAGCCGAGCATGGGACTTGGTGGAAGATAAATTGACCACACAAAAAGTCGATGCCAGAGAAATCGTTTTTGTAACACACAGATGGAGCGACAAAGAAATTGAGTATTCTGATGTGATCAATACCAAGTCAGAAACTTTTCACTCAATTAGCACAGCGTCTCCAAAATTACATTCTATAAGATCAGCCTTACAAAATTATACACGATACGTCTGGATCGACACAATCTGCATCGACAAGTCTAATTTATCAGAGCTGGATCAAGCTATTCGATCAATGTACAAGTGGTACGCTGCTTGTTCTGCTGTTGTTCTGAACTCTGATACTCCTCTTAAAGTATGGTGCAAGCGAGGCTGGTGCTTGCAAGAAGGCATAGCAGCTGGAATTCTGCGTGGAATATCGAAGGCAGGAAAGATGGTCACAATACAAGAATTAGCTATTGAACAGAGTCATGAGCTCTGTTTACTCGATCTACATCTTCATTATCGTCCTGGAAATTCGACAGAACTATTATCAAGAATGGACGTTCGAGAGACGACTCAAAAAGAGGATATGGCCTATGCCTTGATGGGAATACTTTCCATACATTTGACACTTGCGTACGGTGAAGGACCCAAATCCCGTGAAAGACTCTTACAAGAACTGGCAATCCAGAAAGGCGACCTTTCATTTTTAAGCTATCCAACAACAAAGAAATCTGCTAATAGCCATTTACCAGCTATCACAGATGTCAAATACACAGTTGCTTCCTGTCTGCCATCTTCAGTCCCTGCGACTGTGAGTCACTTTGGTACTTGTTTCGAAGTACAGCTCGTTAAAGGTTCACTTATGAAGGAGATTCTTCAGAAGCTGAGTCGCTGGATGGAGCTGAAATACGTTCATGGCCGATTTTTTGGCGTTGCGGAACTGATTGAGACAGCAGCGCAGCCGGAATACCATAACTCTCCAAATATAGAGCTTGCTTTTGTTCACGATATTCGATCTATTATGATAGTCAGAATATATGGCGAAGACACGCAATCAGGTGGAGGACGACCGATCAAGTTATGTTATCGACTTCAGTGCTGTCAGATAGAAGAAAATGAATATACGAGACTGTTTGTTGATATTGATGTAGATTTTGAAAGGATCTGGCTAGGCAAAAAGCCGTTTACTGCTGAAAACGTAGCAAGAACACGTACATCAACCATACCACTACGAAAGAGGCGAAAATAAGTCAATTGCATGCATTTTGTCGTTCGTCTTTTGTGTCGAAGTTGTTTAGGCAATTTTATGTGGGCCTCCCTATTGTCACAGCACACAATAATAAAATTTTGGGAATCACCCTCACTCATACCTAAAAATTTTACTGCCTTGTTCACAATGCTAGGAACACCATGTCAAGTTTGTACCGAGAATCCTTCAAAGTACAAATGTCCAACGTGTAAAATACCTTAGTAAGGCCTGATTCAGTTACTCCAGAACAGCAATGAGCCTTCTTCTTCTAACATCCGTACAGCTGCTCACTCAACTGCTTTAAGAAGCACAAAGGTTTGAGATCGAATTGCCAACGTCAATGCTTTTACCTTCTGTCAGCTCAATAGTACTTCTTTTCCAATTTAGAGATACCATGTTATGAAACTAAGGTGCAGCAAGGTATTTTCATTTAGCAATGCGATACAATAGTCTGTACAACAGGTGATTAAATAGCTAACTACGCATAATAGCGCCCGCTATACAGGAATCACAGCAGAAAACATCCTCCAGCAAAGATGTGCTAAAGGACGACGATGAATTCCTTCTGAGTCAAGAGCAACTGCGCAACTTGAGTCGATCAGAAGCAATCCATGATTACCTTAAACATCCACAAATCCGCAACTTGATATCCGCCATTGATTCATCCAAAGACCCCGCCAAAATGCTGGATCAAGCTCGACAAAATGACCCTGTATTCGGCAAGCTCGTTGAAGAGATGTTATATACAGTAACAGGCAAGAAGGCGGGAGAAGATGAAACCTCATGATAGACTTCCGAACGCTTCCTTTATTATATTTTACAATTGTACATATTACAATAATCAGCCATCATTCATCGTCAATCTTTTTTGCTTCGTCAGCATTACTCTCATCTTCTCCATCCAAAGGCACAAATTCAAATGAAACAGATTCTGGCGGTGCAGTCCGCCTTTCTCGCTTAATTGCTTCCCAATCTATCTTCGACTTTGCGTTTTGGACGTAGGCGGGCGTTGGTGCTATGACAGGAGACGGGGATCTCTCCTCAGTTTTCGTTCGGGCCCGCAGTGATCGCGCCTTCACCAGTGCAGTCTGAGCAGGTTTCGCTAATGGTACGTTTCTGGGCGCGATATGGATGGTTGTGGGCATCGTTTCGGATCTAGTCGACTTGACGGGCTCGGCTATTTTTTTCGGTTGAGCTAAATATGACAACCGAGCCGATACAGTTTGTGCCTTTCTGTCAAGTGCTTGCGGTTGGGAGACTGTTAAAAATTACAGTCATTGTACGTTACATTAGAAGAGCACAATATTATGATAAATGTGTCAACAACGATCGTACCTTGTTCTCTCTGGGTATTTCCTTGGAAAGGAGCGGACGTTTGTGATTGCCGTCGCGCTGGATTGGTGACAGCAATCGAATGTCGCTTGTTGCTGACCGCTGGCTTAGTCCTTGAAACTGGACTGCTATATGGTCATACAATGTACATTTAGATCGAGACTAGAGAAAGGGATTTGTGATTGACTGCATTGTGCACATACCTGGTAAGTATGGTCGACACGGGCCGTGATTTTGGAGTTGTATCCACTGTTATTTCAAATCATCAGATCTAGCTCAAATAACTGTGATATGCAAGTCTAGGACACTTACAAGGTACCCAAGCTGTATATGGTGCTGAGTCTTCTTTTTTCCTCGTCTTCTCTAATTCAGACCTTTTGACTTGATTATCTTGTTTGGGTGATGAAGAAGCTTCATCTATAGCATTTTCCTTTACATCTGTCGTCATTGTCAGTATACCGGTGCCATTTTTCCTTTCATTCTTCAACTCCAAAATATATTCACTGTTGATTGTTGCGTCTAAATCATCTTGAGGAGCCAAATGACTCCACCAATCTGGAAATGTTGCAGGAATAGGACTTTTTTCATTTCGGTTGCTGCCTTGTGCCTCACTTTTCTGCGACGGACTGCCTTGATTCGATTCTATCACCGTACCTGACAGATTGGTTTGCGAGGAAATCTGATCCTCTGTCGACTGGGAGACGTTTTCCTGTAGCTGGAACCAAGATTTAGTAAGGACGACTTTCTCGGATGATTCGCAGCAGCGATGAAAATTACTTGGGCATTCTCCTCGAGTAAACGCTCGGTTTGCCGTTGAATGTTTTTACGATCGTTAGAATATAGTACTGCGAAGCAAATGAGTTCGCGTAAAACGTTGAAAACCTCAATGGGAGGTTCTTTGTCTAAGAATTCATGCACATACGGCGGCAGACTTGACAGAAATGCCTCCATTTCGGCTGAAGTAAATGCTTGGACTGCAAGCGACAATGGTGTCACAGGCAAATTCCAATCAGGTGCATTACAATTAAATTTGGTGATTCATTGGGGCACATGCAAAATCGAACATCTTTCACGTTGCAACGTTAAGATAAAAGAAATTATTTTCTTTCTGTCGACCAGTGTTTAGCTTTCTTTCATTCATATACAGTATTTTCAAGTTTAACATTGATCCAGTAGATATTCATTTTCGAGATTTATAACATTATGCTATGTGGTATTTAAGGAAGCGATTACATTAAAGTTTATTACTGTAAGTTATCTCGAAGGTTAAATCTACAGCCGCTACTTTGAGCATAAAAGTCTTAAGAAAATGCAGAACCATCTATTACATATGCACTTGGTTCGGAAAAGTAGCGTCAATATGTACAATATATTCGTAGTTCCTTGATCGCCGGAACATCACATCAATTCAGCCAATACACAAGCCATATACAAAAGATCGCCACCATGGCTAAAGGAGACGTTGTGAGCCTTAATTTGTTTAAATTATGGTCATGTTAAGGATACGATCAACTTACTGCTAATATAAGTCCATCTCTTCTGCCAGATATGAGAATTCCTTCCTGACAACGTCATGACGTTTACTCTGACTTGCATAGTTTTTAGCCAGTTTCGATACCTTGAAAGCTTTTCCTCACGTCGATTCATGGCAGTGTTGACCGCTCTCAGCTGACGAACCATCAAGATGCATTGCTGATGGCATTGCTCTAGCTGGGTTTTGGTTCCCGTCACTCGCCAAGCACGATCAACGGATTCTTCTATGGCAGGTATACCACCGTCGATTTCTTTTAGATCATTAGAGTATTTTGAGATGTCTTTCAAGTGTTCACTGATGTTTGCTTCGATCTTCTGCAAGGCAGCCTGCTGCGCTTGCACCTGACCTTTGAGGTCGGTTATAAGGGTATCACTACATCGGACGGATTTAGTAAAATGAGTAATATTTTTCGCTCCATTATATTTTCACTTACAAGTCTATCGGAGTGGGTTGACAAGGCATTTGTGACAAGGCTGTTTCGCGCTCTGACAACTGCATTTCAAATCGGACTCGATTGTATAATTCTTGTTTCTGTTCATTGTTCTTCAACTGAAAATTATATAAACGATTTTGATACCGAGTCTGTATGTTATTGGAAAGCGATGACTGGCGGCTCAAGTCGTCGACCATCCCGATTGCTTGCCACATGGAGGTGCCTAATTTGTCTATCCCTTTAAGGACGGTTTGCAGCCTTTGATATTTGGTGCGTAATTTACCAACGTCGACTCCTTGATCACAGAAATATGAATGGACAGGGTCAAATTTAATCGACTCTTTGGTCAATTCCATCGGGTATGGGATGATGAGGAGTTGACCAGATGGACCAACGCGTATGAACACAAGCCGTTCGTTTCCACCATTTGGTAGGATCTGCAGGGCCACGAACGTTCTTTCTTTGAATGCAAAGGCGCTCTTCTCCTTAGAAGATAAACTTGAGACTGATCTATGACGGTTATGCCATACACGATTATACTGCCGACGCTTCACAGGCATGACAGCGGGCATCATACCGGTCATACCAGTAGAATAGAACGTATCAGTTTTGACACTAAGTGCTTTTGTACCACTTTGAATAGCCTTTTTTAACTTTCTCCGTGCTGATAGTTTCCGGATATTGCCAATGGAGTGATGAATCTCGGGAACTTTAGAGAGACGCTTAGAGTCATAAGGGAATTCATTTTCAACTGAGTTGATTTGTATTTTAGGAGAGCTGGTGAGCAATGTGTCTTTTCCTCTAACATCATTGAAGATTCCAGGATCAGACTTCGGTGTGGATGTCATGAAAATTGACAATAATAGCGGTTTTTGAGAACCGCTCAAAAATCAAATGTAACCAAAAAGTAATTTGGTAACTCAACTCGTGTGCAACCTTGAGTTCAAACTGGCTGGCCTTTCAACCCACTTGGTTACTTTTGAACCTATTCCATTCCTTAACCTTGATGCTACCAAATTCAAGAATCTTGCCCTCATCCTCACCACAAGTAGCATGGTCTGCACGGCCAGCCATGGGCAATACTTTGGCTCCGTCCAATTCAAACCCACCAACTGATTTAAGCCCCTCTTATTCATCACCAAGTTCTTCACAGTTGCCTTACGAACATAACAGCAAATCGTACGCCATACCAATGGATACGTGGGAATCTTCACCGCCGAGATTTGATGCTAATGATATCAAGCATCACTACAGTGATCACCCAAAGGCAAACGGCCACAGCAAAAAGGTAGGTAAAAAAATTAGAAAAATTAAAA